>NC_057813.1:113532980-113552168 GCF_018294505.1 Triticum aestivum
TCTAGTGATCCCACGCCACCGCCCAATCACTGCGCCCCCCCATCGCCGGTGAGTGCCAATCGAAGGTCTCACGACTTCAAATCCCCACCGACCACTAATTTATTACCATTTCTGTCCTTCATATACGCGCTGACGGGTGGGCCCTATGGTGATGTGCGCCGCTGAATGTGGACTGTTTGACTGGTCAATTGATCGTGTCATCAACAAATTACGGAGTTGTATGGTGAGCCAATGACCGTATGATCACCCTAAAATGTATTTTATTAACACAGTACAGACTCAAACTACCATTTCTTTCTTTCATATATGCGCTGACAGGTGGGCCCCACGGTTACGCGCCCCGATGGTGCAACACTAGTTGCGCCACGTGGAACGTTTGACTGGTCAATTGATTGTGTCATCAACCAAATACGGAGTTGTACGGGTGACCAGTGACCGTATAATCACGCAATGTATTTTTTAACACAATATAGACGCAAGGTCTCATATATACGCGCAAGCACTCACCGCTATAAGTGCACACACAAAGACCCTACCCCTATGAGCACCTTCGAGAGAGTGAGCCAGCATATGATCTTGAGATTTTACGAAGTCACCATAGGTGCCTCGTAGTCGAGTGGAACTTCTCCTCCCACTGAACGCAAATTGCCAAAAATACTGAAATTAACCCCGGATAAATGCGAGCACCGGGACTTTAACCCTGGTGGGCTCAAGAAACCACTGTCCTCCTAACCATCCAACCACAGGTTGGTTAGCACCACAAAATGTATGTGGTGACCGTGATGAGCTTATTCTGAAGTCCAGTGACCATATCGTGCTTTCGCTTCAAATATAATGACTGTAAGTGTCATCAACAAATACAGAGAAATCATCAAATACAAAGTCCGTCAGTGTCATCAACAAAATGCGGAGACGTATCGTGAGCTAGATACCGTATGATCACCACGAGAATGTATACGATGATCGTAATGAGCATATTCTGAAGTCCAGTGACCGTATAGTGCTTTCGCTTGAAATACAGTGATCGTCACGCGTGAATGTGTCATGGGCATGCATATTTTTAGAGGGTTGAGAGATAGTTTGTGTGCGTACGTGAAAGTGGTGTAGAAAGAGGGGGTGTCCGGTGGAGACAAGGAGAGATATGCCCTTCATTTCTCTTTCCCGTGACTAATATTTTAGGAGAAAATATAAACATTCACAATGCAGAACAAATATTTTTAGATGCACCATGCAATTAACTTTCATGTATAACATTGTACTATTGTATATGCTTATTTTCTTAGTGGCCGATTGCATTTGTGATGTGGTGGGCACATCATTTCTAGTTGGGGTAGGCACATCATTTCTAGTTGTGGTGGGTCAACATGAGGACTCATGGGTCGGTTCCATCCTGCGCCACATAGGTTGGACCAAGACACATTATACAAAGACCCATGTGGAGGACTCGGCGTACAACACGAAGCTACCAGAGTCGTGGAGGGCTCTATCCCCACTGGTGATAAGCCGACTATATATGATTTGTAACCCTAGGCCCCGAGTATGTTATAGAAGCCTGGGGGCTAGTTCGTCGATAGTATACACACACGCACAATGCCAGGTATTCACATGTACTTTGTACACACCCCTATCACTAATATACAGTACCAAGAGTAGGCCTTTTCCTCAACTGCAAGGGTCCAAACTAGGGTAAAACTATGCCTCGTATTACCATCCAGCCTAACAGTTAGGGATATCCTACCGAATGATTTGACGGAATCATATCTGCCAACTACTAAGAGAGAGGTGTGTTTGTGGGGGGGGGTCGAGGGCAATGTGTGTGAGAGAGGCCTAAAGATAATGTGCATGTGGGAGATAGTAGATACATATATGTGCGTATAGAGGGCTAGTAGAGACCGTGCATATGTATATATGCATGTGAGAGAAATAGTGTTTTTAATTGAGATTGGTGAAAAGAGTGGTACATAGTAGTCAGAAATATATATATATATATATATATATATATAATATATATATATATAGAGAGAGAGAGAGAGAACGTGTGTGTGAGACACCACGACACCCCGGGAGAGATTGTGATCATGTGTGAAAGAGAAATGCCGATGCATATAAATTGTGTGCACTTATGCGTTAGACAGAGAGATATATAGCGCGTTTGTGAGTATGGGCCGAGGCATAGTGCATCTAGGTGTAAAAGGCGGTTCTAGGCATTAAATTAAAATATAAATGGCATTATTATTTTTGGATGAGATCATGAATTTTGTAAATTGCGTATGAACGAAAATCGGTCTATCAGACGCCCATACTCTATTGAATTCTTGCATGTGCATGTGTTTATTTCATATTATCGATCCATAGGAAATTATTGTTCTAACTCTAGCCCGTGTAGCCTATCGGCCCGATATCCAAAGGTCTAAATCGGGGTATGTTTGTAACTTCACCAAGACGCCAGTCTCAACTGCCTCCGAGAAGCATTCATACACCGTGGGCGCCTAAACACCCGTGCGCTCGGCCGAAATCTATCCCGCCCACCATTTGGGACACCTGAGATTACTGTCCTACCCCCAACCCGCAATATGTCCGAATTTTTAGATGGGGGCAAAGTTTGTAACTTTCCCCAAATTTCAAACAAGCGCGTCCCAAACCGAAACATTGTTCCCCCTTAGTCCCCCTCCACCAGCCACGAAACCCCAGCCTCCTCCATCCTCCACCCCATAGCGCCCAATCAACCGCAGACCTCCTCCACCATGCTGGAGCCGGTACCCCAACGTCATTGTCCAACGCAATCGCAACCGCAACGCCTTCAAGGACTTATCAGCTGAAGCCGAGGCAAAGCTGCCTCCACGACACCGACGCCGACGTGCGCCTAGCAGAACCACTTCGACCACGCCCTCCTGCGCCTCACTGTTGCCGCTCCACTATCGCAACCGTCCACCGCACCGAAGCTGTTCCCGCTACACCGTCGTTCGCCGCCTCGGATCCAGTTCCCGGCTGCCGACAGCCAGCCACCGCACCACACTCAACAACTTGGCCATGGGTTCGTCCAAGGCTCCACCGTCATCCACAACTTCTCGTTTCCAGGGAACCACAAGAAGATCATTGGAAAAATAGAAGGAGGACACATCACTTCCAGCAGAAAGAGGTACTCCTCTTCCCTTATTCGTGCAAATCTTACGTCTCTGCTCAGACCGTATTCATCCCACGAAAGAAACTAGTTGAGCGCTTCTTACTGCATCTTCTTCGTGCCACTAAATGCACAAGGTTTCCTCCCATTTACTATTTCACCTTTGCTAGAGGTTAGTAGCCCACCTGGATTTCAATTTAGGGCCAGTCAAACCGCAACTAAAAGAAGCAGCACCCGCTTAGGCGCGTGAAGCACCTAGTCCGCCTGTTCGCCGGGGAAGCAGCGCATCGATGTCTATCATAGGGGTGTGGTGTGGAGGAGCTGCTTGCGCCCGATCTGGAGGTCGGAGGGGCTTGAAGGGATGGCCGGGGGCGGTGCCAGGAATGGCGGTGTGGTGAGGTAGAGGGGAGGGCGAATGCAGAGGACTGGGCCGATGGTCGCTAGTGTTTTGAGGAAGATCGTAACACTGACTGGCTGGAGTTAGATGAAGGCAATCTGCCTGTTCTTTGTACATCGGACGATGTAGAAAAAATGGACTGGCCTATTTGTTTTCAGTCGACTGTTATTTTCATAGAATCTTGTAGTAATTTTGTGTGCCATGCATGTTGTAGAGCTACCATATGTCTCCCGTCATTTATTTCTCACCGACCTGCTATCTGCTACCTTTACACTGTACTACTTCTGCACACACTTCACCCATACTCACACTATTGTTTTTTATGCATAGGTATTTGAGACTCTGACGCAGTGTTGATGAATACAAAAAAGAAAAGATAGAAGTCGCTCCAGTGTAATTCGAAGATAAGCACTAAGCGTTTCAGCGCTCTAAAGGGTGCAGTGTCAGCAGATGGAGACAGTAAACGTAGCTCTACAGTTGATGATCTCAATTTCCACACACAACCATCCCAGGTGCTTGCTTTAACTTCGGGCTGTCAAATGTGGTTGCATGTTTCATACGGTGTCTAGCTTGTATTGCTTCCAATTTGGTTAAATTGCATCTGCTTACATTACACATTATACGTTTGATAATGACATGACTTCCTATTTTTGATACATACTACATATGTCTATTCACCTTGTTCGTACATCAAACTAATGCTCTTTTCTATCTCTCATCAATCACTTATGATGAGACAGTCACCCCAGTGGGTTACTGTGAGACGTGCTACTCATTTAAAGAGTGCAGTGACATCCTCCCCAGATGATTCTCAAGAAATAGCAAGGCTAAATGAAGATAGTCAACGTAGCTCTCTAGTTGATGACCGCAATTCCCCCACACCACCATCACAGGTGCTTGTTCTTACTTGGCAGTGTGATATGTGGTTGCATGTTGCATATGGTGTCTACCTTGTAATGCTTCTAATTAGGGTAAATTGCATCTGCTTAGTTAACACATTAAACCTGTGAATATGACATGCCTTCCTGTTTTTGGTACATACTACATATTTATATTAACCATGTTGTTACATCAAACTACTTTTCTTATGTATCCCTCATCAATCACTTCTGACGATACACCTTCAAGTTGACAGTGTAATATTGGTTGCATCTTGCATATCATTTCAAACATGTATTGCCTCTAATTTGTTGAAGTGCCACTTATAATGAGACACATCTAACTTGGTACAGTGATTTTGGTTGGATCTTTCATATGGTGTCTAGATTGCATTGCTTCCGATTTGTTGAAATTCCTTCTTCTTAGCGTTTTTCATACATATTCCATCTTCCTACAATGTGGTTGCCGTACATAAAAGTTGTGTTGTCAGTATCATGCATCAACGAATTTGGAAGTGCAAATTTCATTCCTTTTTTTGGTGTGTTTACTTGACAAGGCAAAATCTAAAAGGACGAAGGCACAGAATGATGGTGGTCCTCTGGAGCAACCAAAACAGATGATCTCTGCAGATTCTCCTACTACTCCTACTGCAGTGCAAGTTCCAAATATCATCTCACCTACTCCACAACCCTAGGTGCTTGCTCTAACATGGCAGTGTGATATCTGGTTGCATGTTGCATATGGTGCCTAGCTTGTATTGCTCCTAATTTGTTAAATTGCATCTCCTTAGTTTACACATTATACATGTGAATATGACACGCCTTCTTGTTTTTTGGTACATACTACATTTGCCTATCACACCATGTTCTTACATCAAACTACCGTTCTTGTGTATCCTGCATCTATCGCTTATGATGAGACAGTCATGCCCGTGGGTTAGTATGAGACGCGCTACTCTTAAAAAGAGTGCAGTTTCATCCTCTCCACATGATTCTCAAGAAACAGCATGCCTAAATGAAGATATTGTACGTAGCTCTGTACTTGAAGACCACACTTCCCCTACACCACCATCACAGGTGCTTGCTCTAACTTCGCAGTGTGATGTGTGGTTGCATGTTGCATATGGTGTCTAGCTTGTAATACTTCTAATTATGGTAAATTGCATCAACTTAGTTTACACACTATACCTGTGAATATGACATGCCTTCCTATTTTTGGTACACACTACATCTATGTGTTAACCATGTTCTTACATGAAACTACCTCTCTTCTATATCCTGCATCAATCACTTACAATGAGACACCTTTATTCGTTGCATATTGCATATTATTTCTAGCATGTTGCCATGTAGTGCTTCTAATTTGGTCGCATACATTTCTTAGGCCACCCTTTTAATTTGGCAGAGTGATATTGGTTTCATATTTCATATGGTTTCTAGCTTGCATTGCTTCTAACAAGTTCAAACACCTTGTGCTTAGTTTACACTTTATACATCATACATGTCAATATGTCATGCCGTCCTGTTTTTCATACATATTCCATCCTCCTATCATGCGGTTGCCTTACATGAAAGTAGTGTTCGTCAGTATCATGCACCAATGAGTTCTGAAGAGCAAATTTTATTCCTTTTTCTTGTGGGTTTGACTTGAGAAGGCAAAATCAAGAAAGAGGAAGGAAAATATTAAGGAAGGCGATGATGGTGGTCCTCTGAAGCAACGTAAACGGAGCATCTGTACGGATTCTACTTGTACTGGTAGTGCATTACAAGGTCCAAGTCTCCGCTCCCCTACTCCACCATCCAAGGTGCTTTCTCTAACTTGGCAGTGTGATATCTGGTTGCATGTTGCATATGGTGTCTAGCTTGTATTGCTCCTAATTAGTGTAAACTGCATGTGCTTAGCTTACACATGATACGTGTGAATATGACACACTTTCCTGTTTTTGGTACATACTATATCTGTCTATCACACCATGTTCTTACATGAAACTACTCTTCTTGTGTATCCTGCATCAGTCACTTATGATGGGACACCTTTAAGTTGGCAGTGTCATATTGGTTTGCATCTTGAATATGATTTCTAGCATGTAGTGCTTCTAGTTTGATGAACGCCACCTATGATGAGACAGTGTTAACTTGGCAGAGTGATATTGATTGCACCTTCCATATGGTGTCTAGCTTAAAGTGCTTCTAATTTGTTGAACTGCCTTCTGCTTAGTTACCACATCATAGGTGTGAATATGTCAAGCCGTCCAGTTTTTCATACATATTCCATCCTTGTATCATGACTTTGCCTTTCATCAGAGTAGTGTTCGTCAGTATCATGCATGAATGAGTTTTGAAGAGCGAATTATATTCTTTTTTCTTGTCGGTTTGACCTCACAATGCAAAATCAATAAAGCGGAAGGAAATTGGTAAGGCATTGGATGATGGTGGTCCTTCCGAGCAACTGAACGGAGGTTATCTACATATTCTACTCCGCCATCCACCCAAAAAGATTCGCAAGACAACGCAAGGCTAGACAGTCAACGTAGCTGTGTAGATGATGAGCACATCTCCCCTACTCCACCATCACAGGTGCTTGCTCTAACTTGGCACTATTATATGTGGTTGCATGTTGCATGTGATGTCTAGCTTGTATTGCTTCTAACTTTGTTGAATTGCATCTGCTTACTTTACACATAATGCCTGTGAATATGACACATGTTCCTGTTTCTAGAACATACTATATCTGATCACACCATGTTCTTACATCAGACTACTGGTCTTGCCTATCCCGCATCAGTCACTTATGATAAGGCACCTTTAAGTTGCCACTATGATATTGGTTGTGTCTTGCATATGATTTCTAGCATGTACTGCTTCTAATTTGTTGAAACGCCATACAATTTGAACTTGGCAGAGTGATATTGGTTGCATCTTTCATATGGTGTCTAGCTTGCAGTGCTTCTAATTTGTTGAAATGCCTTCTACTTAGTTACCACATCATAGGTGTGAATATGTCACGCCATCCCGTTTTTCATACATATTCCATCCTACATCATGTGTTTGACTTTCATCCGAGTAGTGTTCATCAGTATCATGCATGAATGAGTTCTGAAGAGCAAATTTTATTCCTTTTTCTTATCGGTTTGACTTCACAATGCAAAATCATTACAGCTGAAGGAAATTAGTCCAACAGTGGATGATGGTGGTCCTTTGGAGCAACTCAAACAGGGGTTCTCTACAAATTCTACTCCGCCATCCTCCCAACAAGATTCGCAAGACAACACAAGGCTGTACAGTGAACGCAGCTGTGTAGATGATGAGCACATCTCCCCTACTCCACCATCACAGGTACTTGCTCTAACTTGGCACTACTATATGTGGTTGCATGTTGCGTATGGTGTCTACCTTGTATTGCTTCTAACTTTGTTGAATTACATCTGCTTACTTTACACATAATGCCTGTGAATATGTCACGTCTTCCTGTTCCTGCAACGATCACTTACCCATAAGACACATTTAACTTGGGACTGTGATGTAGGTTGCATCTTCCATTGTATTCTAGCTTGTACTACTTCTAATTTCTTGAAATGGCGCTTACCATGAGACAATTTTTACCTGATAGAGTGATATTGGTTGCACGTTCATATGGTGCCTAGCTTTCATTTCTTCTAATTTTGTTGAAATGCCTTTTGCTTACTGTTTTTTCATACATATTCCATCCTCCTATCGTACGTGTGAATATGCAACACTATCTTTTTTTGTATATATTCCATCCTCCTATCATGCGCTTGCCTTACATCAAAGTAGTGTTCGTCTGTATCATGCATCAACCAGTTATGCAGAGCTAATTTTATTCATCTTCTTGTGGTTTTGACTTCATAAGGCAATATCATAAAATAAGAAGGAAAAGAGTAAGTTAGGGGATATTGGTGGTCCTCCACACCGACGCAAGCAGAGACTCTCTAGATTTGCCACTGCTACAGCTAATGAAGTTGAAGTCCCAAGTCTACATGATGAGTTCATCTCCCGTACTCCACCATCGCAGGTGCTTGCTCTAAGTTGACAGTGTGATAATTGGTTTCATGTTTCATATGTTGTCTAGCATGTATTTCTTCTATTTTGATTAAATTGCACCTGCTGAGTATATATGTTATACATGTGCATATGACATGGCTTTCTATGTCTAGAATACACTGCATCTATCTATCATACCATGTTCTTACATCAAAGTACTCCTGTTGTGTATCCTGCATCAGTCACTCATGATTGGACGCTTTTAGCATGGCAGTTTGATAGTGGTTGCATCTTGCATTGATTTCTATGTTGTACTGCATCTAATTTCTCGAATTGCCACTTATAACAAGACACTTTTAACTTGGCAGAGTAATATTGGTTGCATCTTTCATATGGTGTCTAGCTTGCATTACTTCTATTTTCTTGAAAATCCTTCTGCTTAGTTTACACATCGTAGCTCTGAATATGTCACGCCATCCTATTTTTCTTACATATTCCATCCTCATACGGTTGTCTTACATCAAAGTATTGCCTGTATGTATCATGCATCAATGAGTTATGAAGAGCGATTTTATTCTTTCATGTTGTGGGTATGGCTTGACATGGCAAAGTCAAAAAAGAGCAAGGAAAAGAATATAGTAGGGAATGGTGTTACTCGTCGGGTGAAACGGAAAAGGATCTGTCCTCAAGATTCTGCTGGTACTTATAGTGTAGTATAAGGTCCAAGTCCACCTGCTAAATCTACAAACACAGTATCACCTGCTCCACCAACTACAGCAGCCGCTTCAATGGTACCGGCATCTCAACGAGTTACTCATTCGTTTGCTCCGGAACTAGCCACTTCCTAGGCTGCCTTCACACCTAACACTACTTCTAAAGAACTTCTAACACAACAGGACTTGGCAAGATCAGATGAACCTCATGAGCATATTCGTTGAAGTTGCAAGACCGAGTCAAGTTGAAGTTGCATGCTCCTTTATATGTACTCTCACAGTTTGATGTACACTAACACTTTCCATATTCGTTGTTGAACTAGCACCATGGCGCAAGCGGAAACAGACATCAGGGATAATGCTTGACAGATTAACAAAATCTAAAGGAGGAAGAATGGAGGTTCATTTTGAGGCAGGTTTAAAAAAGCCACGTGATGCTACAGAGTCGGCCAAGTTAGTATCAGAGGCAACCGTTGCCGTTAGGTCTCATGCACGTATCCTCCCAACGTGGATCCAGTACAGGAATGAGAAAGACAATACCCAGTTTAACACCTTCCTTGACCATTTATCCGTAAGTAACGTTATTCATCGCAATTAGTAATATTGTCTTGCTCTGTCCTAATAAGACTCACATTCTTTTTTCAACAGATGAGGTTCAAGTTGGATCCGAAAGATGATGCAACTAAACAAGCATGCACTCATTTTTTTAGTATGCTCTGCGACAGTATCGGTACCACCTTAGAAAATCTCACTTTGAAGGCAAGGCTAACAATGAAACCGCCCAAACATCTCCACTGGAATATATTACAGTTGAAGACTAGACAACCCTTGTTAAACATTGGTCTGATCCAAATATCAGGTAGGCTATATGTATTTGATCAGACCACATATTGAACTTGTATTTATGTATGTGCCTTACAAGTGCATCTTCTTCTAGGCTAACAGTTTGAAGAACAAGACCAACCGTTCTAAAGTGAAATTCCAACAGACAACATGATCTCGTAGCTATATTGCACACTGTGAGGCTCTTGTAAATAGCTGCTACTTCCTTCTTTTTTCTGTGCCGTATTATCGTATCTATATTGACTTGTTCCAAATACAGAGGAAAGCCCGTGCGGACCAAAAAGAACCTGAACCGAATGCAGTGCAAATCTTCAAGGATTGCCACACCAGCAAGATGAAGGGCATGAACACACCCGTTCAAGCCGTTGTTGTAAGTCATTACTCCTCCTGCCTTTGAACTGATTGGTACTGTGATGTGTTCATTTAACTGCTTGGTTTGCAGCCAATGTCAGTTACTCTTTTCACTTTTATACACAGTTGTCTTAACGTATCATTTCACCTTACATGTTTTAAAAGAGATGAAGGATATTCTTTTGGTCTTGATCTGTAATCTAGTTGTGATGTTCACGTGCGCACACAATGATAAAAGAGCATGTTTATTTTATACCTCTTTGCCCATGATATGAATGATGTCATACTATGTTCATCCTACTTTAAACCATGTCTCTTTATCCTTAGATGTCAAAGAATGTGAGGAAATAGACAATACAGTAGACATGCTACATGGACATATGTTCCGAAAGTGATTTTATTATGAAGTTGGAACTACAATACATGCTAATGTATTACAGTAGTTCACCAAAATAAGTTATGTATAAACGTGTAACTTACTTTGTCTGTTTTTTTCTCATTAGTAACTTCTCTGGTACACTAATCTACAAGTTCAAACTTTCAACAAGCTATGGACCAAATGATTGAACAACCACAACCACCTGAAGTGACGAGGCTACCACAGGCACAATGTCACCTCTTGTTGCAGTGCGTCAGTATCTCTCCACTAACAGTGCAAAAAGCACCTTCCTATGTAATTGTGGGTTGGTTGTCAAGGTAACCTCGTCCAAATCGCCTACTGAACAAAATCTTCCGGCTAGACAGAGTGATATATCTGTGCTCCAGACACAAGTCCACTCCCTAATGGATGTCGTTTAGGAAACAAGAATAGTGGTTGACAAATGTTGTCAGGATATGAATGGTTTTGAAACCAGACTATCAGACATTCGCTTCGTTGTTCAAGAGCAATGACGAAAAAGGTGAAGATGGTGCTGCTCCACCAGATTCTATAGCCTGAAACATTGGCACTTAGGTCAAATGATCTGTGCTTCTATACATCTGATGGTGCTTTTATCTGCAAGGACTGTAAACTTTATGCCAACATGCCTTTTGTTGTATGGTTGGAATTTATTTTGTTGTGATACAACATTTATGATGCTGCCAAAGGCTGCAGTAATTACGATGCTATTTTTGTATAGTGTAGGTTTATCTTAGTAATGTATTTGGCCGAAAACTTTGTAGGAGCCCAACATGCCAACATTCGTCGGGCCCATTCCAATTGGGCTAAAAACGATTATGGGCCAAAATTTGCATGTAGCCCACTAAAAATATCTAGGCCTAAATCAGCATAAGCTTTCATATTTTTCTGGTAGCTAGGCCTATGCCCATAGTTGGCATTTAAGAAGCCTAAACATAATTTGGGCCCTCAGTAACAATAGGACATTTACAGGTGTAAATATATCGAGCCCATAAAAAACATGGGCCTTTAATAGGCCGAAAGTGAGATTGGGCCCTGATTGTGCCAAATAACCCACTGGTCTTAGCAGGCCGAAATGGTGGCCCATTTACAATGCAGATCGTTCACATGCCGAAATTCGGACGGGCCGTAAATGCGCCGACCTACTACACGGGCCTTTAATAGGCCGGAAGTTCGGTAGGGCTTGATTAGTGTCATTTTTATATGGGCCGTTAATGGGCCCGATGTGACGTTGGGCCACATGTGGCCCATGGATTTCATCCGACGATAATAGGCCGAAAATCAAACAGGCTGGAAGTGGCCCAAATCTATAGTGGGCCTCTAACATGTCTATCGGTGTCAAACTGGCGGATCTCGGGTAGGGGGTCCCGATCTGTGCATCTTAGGCTGATGGTAACAGGAAGCAAGGGACACGATGTTTACCCAGGTTCGGGCCCTCTCGATGGAGGTAATACCCTACTTCCTGCTTGATTAATATTGAAGATATGAGTAGTACAAGAGTAGATCTACCATGAGATCGTAGAGGCTAAACCCTAAGAGCTAGCCTATGATGGTATGATTGTCATTGTGATCGGCCTTCTAAGGACCATCCTCTCCGGTTTATATAGACACCGGAGAGTTAGGGTTTACATGGAGTCGGTTACAAGGAAGGAAACATAATATCCGGATTGCCAAGCTTGTCTTCCACGCAAAGGAGAGTCCCATCCGGACACGAGCCGAAGTCTTGAGTCTTGTATCTTGCTGCTTCTATAGTCCGGATGATGTATACAGTCCGGCTGTTCGGATACCCCCTTATCCAGGACTCCCTCAGTAGCCCCTGAACCAGGCTTCAATGACGATGAGTCCGGCGTGCAGTCTTGTCTTCGGCATTGCAAGGCGGGTTCCTCCTCCAAATACTCCAAGGTTATTATCGAACACGTAGGTCGTGTCCGGATCTGCAAAATGATCTCCACATACCACCGTAGAGAGAATGATACTTCAGCTGACAACTTTTAGACGACGTGACATGCCATTAGAGCCAGGTAATTATTCGAACCGTTTTTTCACAAACAGCCACAACGCGTATTGCGAGGCGGTTTCCTTGACACGTCTTGTCAAAGCAGAGATCATGTCCCCTTATCACGAGATTCTCATCAATACGGGTATGGGTACTCCCCCTGTGCCATCAATCGTGGCGCTTGGAAAGTAGGTGATTCTCAACAGGCTAGTGGGGAGGCGCACCACTTTAGTCGCCTCTATAAAGGGATAAGAGTTCCCCATTCTTACCCACACCTTCTTCCTCCCTCGCATACTCTTGCCCCCTCGAGCTCCAGCGCCCTAGTCCAGGCTTTCTCCGCACAATTAGTCATGTCCGGAGCAGGAGGCAAGTGGGTGGCTTCCACCGCGACGGAGAAGAAGATCGCGAATCTCCGAGCGGCCGGATACTTGGCCGCAGATATAGCGCACCGGCTAACAGACGAGGGGCAGGTCATTCCAACTCCAGGACCCCACGAGAGGGTCGTGTTCCTGGCCCACTTCGTCCATGGACTGCGGTTTCCACTCCACCCCTTCATCCGTGGGCTCATGTTCTACTACAGGCTAGACTTCAATGATCTAGCTCCGAACTTCGTTCTCAACATCTCGGTGTTCATTGTCGTATGCGAGGCTTTCCTCCGCATCAAGCCTCATTTCAGCTTGTGGCTGCAAATCTTCTACGTGAAGCCGAAGATCGTGAACGGACAACAAGCGGAGTGCGGAGGAGCCATGGTGGGCAAAATGCCTAATGTCACCTGGCCTGACGGCTCCTTTGCAGAAACCGTGAAGGGGTGGCAATCGGGGTGGTTCTACATCATCGAGCCACGTGACGCCAACTGGGCGGCGGCCCCCGAGTTCCAATCTGGAACCCCTATGCGGCTCACCTCCTGGGAACAGAAGGGCCTGCTATGGGGCGAATCTACAGAGCAGGCCGGACTCATCAACTGCATCAAGGGCATGAAGGACAAGAACATCAAGCTTGTCAACGTGATCCAAGTCATGCTCATTCGCCGGATTCTGCCGTGCCAAAGGCGGGCATTCAATCTGTGGGAGTTCGTCCTGGCCGAACACCGGATGCTCCAGAGGCTCTATGGCATGAAGCACAAGAACGCGTGGAAGGCGCTGTTCAAGGCCACCGAAGTACCTCCTCTCATAACCGAGGACCGTGGGCTCCATGCCACACGGCACCCTACCCAGGTGAGTTCTCAGACCGCCATCGAGTCCGGTTCTTCCCAATGTATTCATGGAGAATTCCTAAGTGATTGTGTATATTTGTTTAGGAGTATGTGGAGATAGCAGAGTGGATTGATAGTCTGGCTCCGTTGCCAGAAAGCCCAACCAATGATATTCTAACGAAGATGCTGGTCCCGGCGCCGTATAAGGGGCCGGAGAAGAAGGCCGGTAAGCAGGCCCTGGGGACCCGAAAGGGTCTCCGAAGTAAGGTTGCGCAAGCCTCGTCCTAAGACAATGAGGCACACTCCTCCCCTGAAGGGGTAGAAGAAGAAGAAGAGGAGGCTGCCCCGTCCGGAAAGGATGGGGGGCCTGAGACGGCGGACCAGGGGGTCAGGAGAGGCCTCCGGCGTAAGGCCATCATACCCTTGTCGCCCAATGACGATGAGGCTGATTCCTCCCGTGGAGGCGGGGAGGAACAGGGAGAAACTCCACCTCCCCGTACTGGGGGAGGGAAGAAGAGGAAGGCCGCCCCGGTGGGAGAGACCGGGACGTCCAAGAAGGGAAAGGTGTCCCTTCTGGACTACTCTGCCACCGCCGCTGATAGCGAGGAAGGGTGGCTGCCCAGGAAGAAGCCCCTAGTGCGATCGTAAGTATCTGCACTCAATCGTAATTTCGCTTCATAGTTTTGTTTATAATGCCGAACTTGTATGCAGTCCGGCCAGGGCCATCCTGAAGTGTCGTCTTCGGACGGGTCCTTGAGTGAGTCAGCAATGAACTCACTCCCGACGGCCACGTCTCCTCTGCATGCGAACGACACGGAGGTGTTGTCCCGAAGGCTCCCGGCGATGGCGGAGGTGGCCCTGGGGGCGCCTCAAGGCGGCGTCCCAGACGTCGTACTCGCGGGGTTCAAGGTCCCCGCGGATCGTGTTGATGAGAGCCACAACAAGCCGGGCTCTCAGCCGAACACTGTTCCGGAGCCTTCAGTGGTTCCGGACTTAGGTGGGCAGCCCCTCGTTATGGAGGGAGGGTCGTCTGTATCAAGGACTTCTGTTGCGCCCCAGGCGCCGGATTGTCTGCTGGAAGCGCTTCGTGGCGCTTCCCTAGATGAAGAGCACCTTACTCTCATGAGTGTGGTGATTCAGAAGGTTTCGTCCGCCAAGAGCGGACTAACCGAAGCCTGCACCAGCCTCCTAACAGGCTTTGAGGTAAGCAGTAAAAATATGTGAAGTTACCACCCGATAGGTAGTAGCCCCTGATAATCTGTTTGCTGTTCGGAAAGAAAAACCAAACGGAGGGTCAATTATAATCCGCAGGAGTCTAACAATAAGGTTGAATGTAAATAAACACGCTGTGTTGCTGGCCGCTGCTGCTCGCACGGCCGAAATCGCCGGCCTAAAGCAGGACTTAGAGCGGGCACAGTGAGAGCTCAGCCTCGCGAGGAGGCAGCTCGAGGAGAGCAAAGGTGAATGGTTCCCCTCTCTCATATAGTGAATAGTAAATAAAATTTGATTATGCTAATGACGAAACATTGTGATATGGTAACAGAGGCCACCAACGAAGTGGCGTCTCTCAAGAAGGCGCTGTCCGAGGCCGAACACAAAGCGGCCTTGGAACTCAAGGAGCGGAAAAAGCAAGAGGCCCGAGTGGGCGAGGTACAAGAAGAGCTCCAGGAGCTCGGCAAGAAGCTCAAGTCTGCGGAGCATGAGATGAAAGCAAAAGAGGCCGAGCTTGCGAAGGCCCTTACAAATATAAAAGACGCCAAGGCCGAAGCTGAGAGGGCACAGCAGGAGATCCAGGAGGCCAAAAAGATAGCAGCGGGTAAGAATTTTTTTATGCAAAGCAAACATGTGGAGGAGGCGTTTCCTTTACTTACCCGAATCCGAAGATCTCCTGGGGCATTCGCAGATCTGCCATGCAGCGTATCAGATGCCGCGGAGTTCTACCGTGCCGAGGAGGGGAGCTCAACGGAGAAGTGGTTCTGGTCCCAGTATGCTAGGGACGAACATTCAACGCCTCTGAGTGACCAACTGAAGCAGTTGGTCGAACTCCACAAGGTGGCCGAAGTGGCTATAAAGGATCTCATAGTCCGGATATGGCCTGGTGAGCTTCTGCCCACCAGCTACTTCGGCCTGATCAAGCGGATGGTGGATGCCTGTCGGTGACTGGAAGTCATCAAGCGATCCATTTGCATTGAGGGTGCCCCCCGGGCCCTTGCCCGTGCAAAGGTGCATTGGGGCAATCTGGAAGCGGAGAAGCTGGTGAAGGAAGGGCCGCCGGAGGGCAAGCCGCATCTTGTTGCCGAGAAGTATTATGATGGCGTGATGAAGGGTGCTTGCCTCGTGGCCGATGAATGTACTAAAGACATAATTTTTTAATGAATTCACCTCTGTCATGTTTGTAATTTAAAGACGAAGTTACTTGCACTATGTAGGGCTTTTGTTATTTAAAATATTACCTTCTATGCGGTTGTTTATCAAATTCTGAAAGTAGGCCAGTCGTCGGCTTCCGCCCCCGTGTAACTAGTACTGGGGTGTTCGTGGAAAACCCAGACACTCTTTATCCAAATGTTTGGTACCTTAAGGAGGTGTCCAGTGCATCGAACAACAAAATCAGACTACCCGGCTTTATAACCTTCACTTAGCCATAGAAGTCTATGATTTTAAATTTTGGTGAAGCCCCTAGAACCCGGAAGGCCAAATTGGGGCGCTATACACGCCTATATCGGACAAAGCCAAATTATCGCCTAAAGCGGAAAAATCTTTAAGGATTTTAAGACCTCTCGAACAGCGACCAGCTCTCGCCACATCATGCCGGACAGTTTTGTGCTTTCTCTACTGAGGTGCTCGTCCGGAAAAACCAGGGCACAATCGCAGTAGTTCTCCCAGCGCTACCTTACCCGAATTAACGGAACGTAAGGCACCAAAACAAGGGAGCCGGGCTATCCCAATTGTAACCCAAGACATGATTCGGAGCTGATGCATATAATGCTATAAGTTCGGGGTGCCGCACTGTTGAAAGTGTTCGGACTTGTCGTGCCGTATGATGGGGCGCCATAAGAAGCCCCTGGCAAACTAAGCGTACCAAAGTGTACGGATGCAAAATCAAGTAGACATTTATAAAAAATGCTCAAATAAAAATAAGTAAGCTGACGCTATATATGGTCTCTCATTGATAAAGAATACGTTTAAGCGTATGTTTACAATGAATGCATTAAGCGGAGATAAATAGGATTATTTGACATATCCTATCCAGGAGCAGGCTACGTAAAGATAGATAAAGCAGGAACAACGATCGTGAATAGATTCCAAGTGGGTGTTTCCTGGTGTGCCCGAAGCCTGTTACCTCCTGGGTTTTCTCTCCTTTGTAAGTCCGACAATCCGGCTCTTCTGGAGAAGATGCACTAAAGCGATGTCCTTAAGGGTAAAAGGATAGGTAACAAAGCAATGCCGTACTGTTGACTGAGCCACTGTTATGCCTCCGCCTGTGCCCATGGTATTTTGAGTGCGTAATTGTGTACGCGTGGCACGAATGCTGCTTGGGTGGGACTTGGGCGGAGGCTGGACTGCTAGTTATGCTCTTGACGTGCCTGCTGATCATGTTACGGGGTGTTCCGCCCTCGCTTGATGGAGCTTGAGGTTGTCGTCGCCGGATTGGTGGTTTGCCGGAGGAGGCCGCATTGTACTTCGGTCGCAAGGGCCGAAGTGTGTTCTTCTGTACGGCGAGAGTGGTCCATATTTCCATTGACTGTTATGACCCCGCATGGGCCGAGCATCTTGAGCTTGAGGTATGCATAGTGTGGTACCGCCTTGAATCTGGCAAATGCGGTTCATCCGAGCAGTGCGTGGTAACCACTGCGGAAAGGGACGATATAAAAGATTAGCTCTTTGCTTCAGAAGTTATCCGAAGATCCGAAGACCACTTCCAATGTTATAGATCCCGTACAGCGGGCCTCTACTCCAGGAATGACACCCTTAAAGGTGGTTTTAGTGGGCTTAATCCCTGAAGGATCAATGCCCATTTTGTGCACTGTGTCCTGATAAAGCAGGTTCAGGTTGCTGCCTCCGTCCATAAGGACTCTTGTGAGGTGAAATCCGTCTATAATTGGGTCTAAAACCAATGCGGCTGAGCCGCCGTGACGGATGCTAGTAGGATGATCCCTACGATCAAAGGTGATTTGGCAAGCTGACCATGGGTTGAATTTGGGGACGATTGGCTCCATAGCGTATACGTCCCGTAGTGCTCACTTCCGTTCCCGCTTGGGGATGTGGGTGGCGTAGATCATGTTGACCGTTTTCACCTGGGGGGGGGGGGAAATTTCTTCTGCCCCCCATGTTCGGACGCCGGGCTCATCGTCATCGTTGCTGTGCAGCCCCTTGTCCTTGTTTTCGGCGTTTATTTTGCCGTCCTGTTTAAATACCCAGCAGTATCTATTGGTGTGGTTGGCTGGCTTGTCCGATGTGCCATGAATTTGGCACGAGCGCTCCAGTATGCGGTCTAGACTGGACGGTCCGTGATTGTTTCTCTTGAATGGCTTCTTCTGCTGACCGGATTTTGATCCGCTGAATCTGGCATTGACCACCGTGTCTTCAGTGTTGTCACCATTGTTCCGTCGCTTGTGTCTGGTGCGCCGTGGCTTGCCATTATTGTCCCGGACATCTGAAGTTCCAGAATGTGGCGTAGTGCTACTGCGAGCCAACCAGCTATCTTCGCCCACGCAAAAGCGGGTCATTAGTGTCGTGAGAGCTGCCATGGACTTTGGTTTTTCCTGGCCGAGGTGTCTGGCGAGCCACTCATCATGGATATTATGCTTGAAGGCCACCAGGGCTTCGGTGTCCGGATAGTCGACTATTTGGTTCTTTTTAGTTAGGAACCGAGACAAGAATTTCCTAGCTGATTCTCCGGGCTGTTGAGTAATGTGGCTCAAGTCATCGGCGTCCGGAGGTCGCACATATGTGCCCTGGAAGTTGTCAAGAAATGCATCTTCCAGATTTTCCCAACTGCCAATGGAATTTGCGGGCAGGCTGTTTAGACAGTGCCGGGCAGGTCCTTTGAGCTTAAGGGGAAGATACTAGATGGCATGTAGATCATCTCCGCGGGCCATGTGAATGTGGAGAAGGAAATCCTCGATCCATACCACAGGGTCTGTTGTGCTATCGTATGATTCGATGTTTACGGGTTTAAACCCTTCTGGGAATTCATGATCCATCACTTCATCAGTGAAGCAGAGGGGGTGTGCGGCGCCTCTGTGCCGGGCTATGTCGCGGCGCAGTCCGGCTGCGTCTGACTGGTTGTATTCAGCC
>NC_057813.1:113857775-113969636 GCF_018294505.1 Triticum aestivum
ATGTCGCGCTCGCCCTTCTTCTCCCTCAACTCAAGCAGCTTGACCTCTTTGACGTTGTCATCTCGAAGAAGGCTATGGAGCATCTGCTCCGCAGCTGTACTGCGCTCGAGTACCTTTGTCTTGAGCAGACCCACGGGTTCATTAGCCTCCACATCGCCTCGACGAATCTCCGATGGATTGATGTGTCTTGCTGGCCCCGCAACAAGACATCAATTGGGAAGAGATCACTGCAGGTGTTCCATTTTATGGTCATTGAGAATGCACCTTTCCTTCAGAGATTGCTTGTATCGGATCTAGAAGGTCCAACAAAAATTAGGGTCATTGACACGCCGAAATTGACAGCGTTTGTGTACTCATCTGCCAAATTCGCTGAACTCTTTATTGGATCCGTAATCATTCGGGTACAGCACTCATCTTCTTCTCTGTCTTCTTGAAATTCACATTTTTAAATTTCATCTTGATGTATTTACGACCGTCTTCCAGAAAATGATTCCCACAAGCTTGACCCAGTCCATGCACACAGTGAAGATCTTGGCACTAAAATCTATCGGCCCCAATCTGGATCAAGTTGTTGGATTCCTTACATGCTTTTCGTGCATGGAGAAGCTACTCATCGAGGTGAAACTTCTTTCCTATAAGTAAACGGTAATCACAACGTAGCTCAATTTTTTTCGTAATTTTCCCAAATTACGATGACAAGTGCAGTGTTGAAAACTGCATCTACGCACTGCACCGAAAGAAATGTTTTTAGTATTTTTTTTCTCACGTGATCACCTGCATCGTTTTTATGTTGTACTACTATAGTAGCCTAGGCTAGTCATAGTGGAAAGTAACTTAGACTACTCCAGTAACTCTATGGTTACGCTAAGATCAAGTATTACCTCCGTCCTGGTTTACTCTTCCAATTTTGTAGTATCGAATTTGACCATAGATTTAATTGACAAAATGTTAATGCCTGTCACTAAGAACTAAATTGTTGGATTCGTATTTGAACATAATTTCAAATGGTGTAATTTTTAGTGACATGCATTGGCATTTTCTTAGGTAAATCTATGGTCAAAATTTTATACTAAATAAGAGGTAGTATTAGAAAAGTGGGCTATGTAGGCCAAAACACGTGCCAAATTCACTTGTGATGCATTTAGCATCGATGCCCCTCCATTGCTCACCTGGTGCCCCAATCTGGATCACCTACTTTGCTCCGGTGCCAAATTAACTCACGCAATGAAAAAACACTACATGGGAGAGAGAGAGGACTGAGGCAATAAAAAACACTTGTTTGGGAGAGTGAGAGGCTGGTTTAGTTGGATTGATTGATTTGTTTATACATGTGGGTTTTTGTGCACAACGGTGCCAACTTCTCCCATCACGAGAGCGGTGCCAAAATCTTTTGATTTGACATTGATGCGTATTATGTGGCATACTTTTGCAAAATATGGCATCGACCACATAGTGGAAGCAACAAATGCCCAAGCTCTTCACGTGCTCCTAGTTAAATGAGAGGAATAGAGAGAGAGAGAGAGACAGAGAGAGAGAGAGAGAGAGAGAGACTGAAAAATATCACTAGCCAGCCAACCCTATTGTATGAGCAAATGATATTGGTACCTCTTGATGACACGGCAATCTTATACAGCCAACTGCTCTAATATGGTCTCTTCTTTTGCAGATAAAAAAAGACCTGAAAGTGAAAAACGTGCTGCACTATAACAATCTCATCGAATGCCTTGATCTCCATCTTACAGAAATTGATTTGATCGGCTACCGAGGCAGCACATCTGAGATTAAATTAGCCAGGTTCTTTGTTCTGGAGGCAAGTGTGCTCAAGGTAATGAGGTTTGGCATTCTCTGGCGCAACAATGAATGGTGTGTTGATCACCGCAAGCATCTAAGCCTAAATGACAAAGTCTCCGCAGAAGCTGAATTTGTTTTTCAAACATCAAGTGGCCAGAGACTCAAAAACTTATTTGCCCATTAGTGACTTGTCAGGGCGGTGGATTTTAGTTTGTACGATAATGCTGCATCCACCTAAAGTAACGAAAGTTCTTACGTAAACTTCCTAGTAATTCCCTCTTTGTAGGTGCAGCATTACTCCTAACATTTGTAATATCAGTTTGAAACTTGTAATATTGCCGTGTCCTATTCCTGCGTTTTCAAAATCCTGCGAATCAAACAGGTCTTGAGTTGGTGATGATGTTGTGCCTCCCATCTTTCACCAATAGCCGTTGGATCTAGATCTGACGCATACAAACCAAGCTTCTCCATTTTTGCAAAAAGATGCCCGCACTTTTTCTCTATTTCCAAACAACTCCTTATCTCTCACAATCAGCCTTATCTCCTCCCCACCACATCTAGAAGGCCGTGGAAAAATCTGGCGCGATGTCCGCTGTCGGCGCCGTCCACCCCCAATCTTGGTGTTCCGTGAAATGCACGGGCATCTACGCACGGGAAATTATGTCGAACAGGGCTAGTTGTAAGCAGGCTAGCTCTACAGCCATGATGATAGTGACTGCAGACGATGAGGCTGACTATGGTATGCCGAACACGGCGCCTATACTCGGGTGTCATCTCGCCGCAGGGTCTTGTCACTTCATTGTGAGGAGCAGCACGTAATAATTTGACCAACGGGTAGTACAGTGCTAGTACTCCTACTACATTGGTAGCACTACTACTAGTACTAGTAGCACCACCGTCTGGATTTAGGAGTACTACCACATCCATCTGGATTTTAGTGTTTGACTAGCAATATCTAGTAATGCATGTCATAAAAAATATACTACTCCCTCTGTAAATAAATACATGGTGTTTTATTCTTATCGGCGAGAGAACTTAATGTCTTTTTGCTAACTAGAGTAATAGGATTACATGAAATGAACTAAACACTGCATGTCATGTTGGGTAGTCTCAAGTCATTGAAAGCATGCATGGCCCAAATCTCTCATTGGTTGATATGTCACGAAATAAGAAACAAGGAGGGAGTTAATGCACCGTGCCTAAGTGTTTTCGGATTTTTTTTTCGTAAGGTGAATTACACAACATTTTTGTTTACATGCATTAACATTTTATTAGTTAAATCAAAGGTCAAAACTTTTCACAAAATGCAAAGGGGACCAATAAACCAGTAAACATCAAACTTCTCTCGTTTGGCCCCAACTAGAGGTCCGGTGAGATGACTATACTGCATCGGCACGAAGGGGGGCGCAACTTCATTGCCTTACTGCAACTGCCTTTGGGTGAATGACACGTGGGCCTAAGGGGTGGCTGGCCCACCTATCATACAGCCAAAGGCAGGTGCAGTAGAGGGCCGAGGAGTAGTACGAAATCCTACGCACCTACGCATGCTAACCAAGGGCAAGAGTGATCACTCGAATCGCAAGATCAGTTGACTAGAATCTGAGCTAGACCCATGGAGGCGATGAGTGCGAGCATCAGCCGGCTGTGCCAGATGGTCCACGACGCCGGCCTGCGGCCCGGCACCGAGGAACGTCTCCAAGTATTGCTTGAGGCCGCCAGGGCGAGGGGCCGCTTGGATGACAGCTTCATCTCCTTGTTCAACGAGGTCCTCGTTGGTTTCCTCGACAATTTCACCGTCGTCAAGAAGCTCGCGGATGACTTTGACGTACGCCTCTAGCCGACGTGCCCAGGCTCTGCGATGCCCGCCACCCTCAATAGCCACTATGGTGACAACCTCTTCGACGCACTGGTGGCCTTGCGACTGCCCGCCGTCGTGCCGGAGAATGTCCACCTCGAGGTCGTGCTCGCCGCGCAACGCCTGGCGCAGCAAGACACCATCGACATAATCATCCAAGTCTATGCGCATTTCGTCCACAAGGACTACTACATGCAAGAGGAGGACGGTCGGACGCTGGCCTTCTTGGACCGCAGGGCAACCTTGGACGGCATTGTTCAGAAGCACGTTGAGCTCGCCGCCAACACCGCTGCTCCTCACACGTCGGTTGGTAACTCGAGGCACTAGGGCGTGAGGATGTCGTTGATGGATCTGTATGTATTTTTATCTTTCCGTCAAATCCATGTAGTAGTATATGGTACTACTAGTAATTATCTTACCTTTCGCATAAAATTCATAATTTCTGTACGTACTCCATGCATGAATGGCGCCAGAACCAAACATCTCATTACTTGAGGCAAAATCGTTATTTTCTATCTATCGGTCGTGCCATTGAGCAGAACAAAATTTTATAAGTTACGAGTTCAAAAGGAAAAGCCTGCCGTGTTCGCGTCGCACCCCCACACGGTTGGTCCGGCACGCCGCTCAAGGGGGAATGCGTGCGGTGTTGCATTTTCACTTACAAGTGGGACCGCAGTTGAGCAAACCGACTATCGGCAAACCCCCACCTCGCCCACCGCACGATGGCTGAGAAAATAGGAGGGATAAGAGATGGCTGTAGCATGGACTCCAAGAAAATTGGTGTCGGATGGGACTCGTGTGGGTGGCGTATGTCGTACTGCTAGACGTGAATGCTAGTTATGGCCTATGCCACCCCACTATATCGAGCCTATATCGAGGTACGTAGAACAAATTTCTTGGATTCCGCGCTCAGCCCTCCTCTATCTCTCTTCTCAGCCAACCAGCGGACGCGCGGAGCCCATCGTCTGTTTGCTCACATGCGGTCCCACATGTCAGTGAAAACGCAAGAGGACCCACTAAACATGCACATCTTTCACCTCAACGTGTTGGTGATGAAAAACAAATCCAATAAAGATCTTCAGTGGACGCTTTTGGAGTTACTCAAGAGTAGTAAGATTCTATTTATAGTTTAACCCAAGATGCACATCACGTGGCTTCAACTACCACTGTATTTTCTTGCATGACACGACCTGGATGCTGGATGTCCCACGTGTCGGCAAAAGAAGGAAGAACCCGACCAAATCTTCGGTTGTGCTCTCAGATTAGACTAGTTGTGCTAACTTAAAAAAATTATTGTGTACTCCCTCCGTTCGAAAATACTTGACTTCCATTTGTCCAAAAATGGATGTACCTATATACTAAAACATGTCTAGATACATCTATATTTTGACAAATAGAAGGCATGTATTGTGGAACGGAGGGAGTACAATGGATGCAAGTTTTGGTATTGGGAAGAAGAGTACATCGATATATTGATAGAGCGCAATTTAGTAGATGTTCTAGCACTTTTAGATAGCATAGAGGCTAGAGATGAGACTAGTGCACTTGTTGATACTCCTACTAGAGGCTAGACATGAGACTAGGATGTGAGGAAGCAACGTCTACTTCTTTACACTCGAAGAATAAAGAAGCACGCAAGATCGAGCATCCGCAGATCAACAATGAATGCATCGAGAAGGCACTAATCCAACTTACAGGAGCAGTTATGGAAGTTGGATATCTTCTAGTAGTAGTAAAATGTATTCTTGTGGTTCTTGTTTTCTTTGGTGTTGCTTTTCTAGTGGGACCACAGTTGAGGAAACCGACTATGGCAAACCCCCACCTTGCCTGCCGCGCGATGGCTGAAGTTAGAGAAACGACGAGGTTGAAGAGATTGCTCTAGCATGGACTCCAAGAAATATGGTGTCAGATGGATGTCGTGTTGGTGGCGTGTGCCGTACTCCTGGACGTGAATGCTTGTTCTGGCCCATGCCACCCTACTACTCCTACTACTTATATAGTACTCCTACTAGTAGCATCGAGGATTCGAGGTGCTGGTTACGTACAGCGAACACATTAACATAATGCTACAGTAAAAACACCCGCCCGATGCGCGAAGCATGTGAAGCTAGTACAAATAGTGTACTACTATTGTTGATTGGCCTCATCCGATAACATGTTGCAATGCACGTAAAATTATGTATTCGGAAAATATTTTTTTGCCTCGTCGCACCACTCACTCAGAGAAGCGACTCAAAAGCCATTCATAAATTTGGTAAGTTTATCACAGGCATATCATTTTATTACATACAACAGGTCATTAACCCATATCGACACCGAGGATACATTATAAATACTAAAGTTTTCATCACACAACAAATAACAAGCAATGAAATGACCTTCAACTCAACCATTCCTCGGCGTTGGAAACGATTGCTTTGAACCACCAGTGATTCTCTGGGACGGGCCATCCATTGTTGATCTCGAGACCAATGCAGGACTGATCATCCAGGCTGAAGTGGCCTACTATATCAGTAACAGGGTAGGGAACCACCCAAATGTCCGAGGTATAGACACAGTTGCTTCTCATAAATGGTAGTAACGTTGTGTCAACAGCAGTTGGATCGCCTTTCACCATCGTTGGATAGTTTTGTCCAAGGAAGAGGGAGTTTTATCCAAGACTATCAATTCTGTACCAGGGAGAAGGAGTTGGCGCTAGCACACTAGTATCCATCCCGAATACCATGCAACAGGTGTTGGAATAGGTCCGGAGAGTGCGACCATGGGAGACTACACCTGCTTCCTTAGTAGTAACATCATCAGTGGGCTGTAGACACACAAGAAGAGGTGATCCATCGGAATTAGTTGCCAGGCACCATAGAGTATATGGGCTCTGCTCGTCCTCATGCTCGTGATCATCACCATCGTCATCTCCCCCTTGGTTATAAAAGTTTTCAAGTATAGGTGGTGGAATGTTCACAGGACCTTGGAAACACAAGAAGAAGGTTAATTAGTAAAGGGAAACTTGCTAACCTGCATGCATGTGGATGAAACAATTATAATTATGGTGAAAGACAAACGTACCGAAAGCATAAGGATTCCATGCAAAAATAGTGCCACGAGTGGTGGCAGCAAACACAAGGCCCTCATACTGAATTGCATCACAGTACTCATCCATGTACAGAAACTGATTTTTGAGCAATATCCATCCAGTCGAACCATGAAGGACGGCAACAAGCTTGTCGAAGATAGCAACAACTTCATAGTTGTTGTAATTCCAAGAGCGGTTGGGAACTCGACAAATTGCTATCTTCCATAGAAGATAGTCACCATGATCGTATTTGAACATGCATACAATACCGGTGTGCTCAACCTCTGGGCAGTCTGCTGAGATTTTTGGAAGTGGAACCCGGTCACGAGTGTACACATTCACAAGTTCCCACTCGCAGTTGGACCCAATGTAAACAACCCAATCTCCATTTGCGCCTGCCCAAGCCTTACCCTCAAGCGATGGCATCTTAACATCATATGTATCATTATCAAGAGGCATCAACTTGCACAAGGCGAGGCCTACGTCGTCCCCGCGCCAGTCATCAGGGTCACGATGAATAAGATAGGGGAGATCAAACCGCTCCTTGACTCTTGGGTTCCTTGTAATGATGTTATTAGTTGAGTCGAGAATGGTCTTGAACGAACCTGCCATGCTAGCCGAGGTGATGATGTCGCACCGATCAATGAGTTCCTCCACCACGTCATCTTTCAGATCGGGGCAAGAATAACGGGGTCGTTTCTGGCCTGTTCCCTCCATGTAGAAGATGATCGAACAATGGCGAAGAAAGGGTGAAGGGCTGAAGGAAAATGGAGGAGGGAGAGGAAGAGTGTGCGACAGCAGTTCCAAATCAAGAGGGAAAGGTGAAGAGTTGGTGGACGGTTGCCAGTTTGCCACGGTTCACGAAGAGGCGCACCGGCCTACACGTCCGTTCGGAAATACTAGTAGAAAAGGACTCGCTGTCGTCTCACTCATATGTTGGAACGAGACCACATGTCAACGAAACATGGTGTGTAATTTCTCGTGCAAAATGCGATCTGGTCGCGTTGGCCCGATGTGCCGCATTAGTTATCGACCTTTATTTTTTTAATGGTGTGCCGTTCAGTTTTGAAGCACGACTAACTGGTATTGTACGCAGAGAAAATATAAACTACTCTACCACTACTCCACCTCCAGTACTAGTAGTATAAAAAAGATATATAGGCTGAAGCTTCAGCGCTTTCTTGCTAAGGGCTTCCCACTTGCTTCTCACACTACCACCCTCTCTCCAGATCTAAAAAAGACGGCCTCTCTCTCCCTCCTCACCGGTGGCCACAGATCCGCCGGGGAAGAAAAGGACGTGCAACATTGACGCACTCATCATCAGCGAGCGAGGTGACGCACTAACGGCAAGGCCGTCCTCTCAGACCTAGCGCCCGCGCGAGATGGCCTCCGTCCCCAAGCTCGCTGCCGTAGTGTGTGCGGAGGACGACGACCACGATCAAAGCCACTTCCCACCGACCCTCAGGTATGCTACCTCTTTTCGAACCATACCCTTGTTCTATTCCCCCATCTGCCACGTCGTTGCATGTGGATCTTTTTCCACTCCACCATCTTCCCAATTTGCTACCCTCTGCTCTGCTGGCCACACAGACGAAAACCATAATTTGCACTATTAAAGGAAACCCTACTTCATGTAGACTAATCCATGTCTGGGTTGAATAAGGAAAGGAAGGGAGACTATATTGTCCAAGAGAGTAGGCATCAAACCCGCATCTAGGTTGAAAAGGGGAAAATCAGTAGCTAAGGAATGAGTCTTGTGTCTCTTGGTTGAAGAAGGGTAGAAAGGCATGACAACACAATAGAGAATGCCCAGGTCGATCGATTTGTTGTCCTCACATAGGAAAAAGGTGGCTAAAGAGAACAAAAATGGGATGTAATACACATATGCTGCCTGGATATTTGTTGCTCTAGGCAAGCATACCCCCCTCAGCACTCTGCATCCGTGGATGTACATCATACTGGTGCGCCCACTGTCCGAATGGGCCTCCCATGCTCTTATTGCCACTTTTTTTGCTGTTAGTATAACGCCAGCACTCAAGTCAAGCAATGCTACTCCTAAAGTGATGCACATCTAACTAATGCCGCTCTTAGTCTAATGCCACCAATAAATTTAAGCAATGTCATTTAATGTCACTGGATTATTTCAGGGTTAGCTGTTGATTGTGGATGTATTAAAGATTTTTTAGCTAAGGCATTCTAATGCTGTTGCACAGCCAGTACACCAACGATGAAACTTGTTACTACCTTCAGATTTTTGCATTGTTAATGCTTATAGATTACATACCTCACTTTCATGAGATAAGTTAATTTTTTTGTACAGTGTCACCAAAATGCCAAGGCGCTGATGTCATTTTATTTTGGTTAAACTGCACAAAAAATTATGAAGACAAGAGGAAAGGTCAAGAGTGGGCACCTCCTCCTCCGGCTGTTCTCTTGATTCGTTCGATCAAGTTTTTATGTTTGATCAATTATCAAGAATGGAATAGCAATTTTTTAGGTCCCCCCGAGTTCGAAATGATATTTACCTTGGAGGTACATGGTTTGCAAATTTTTTATACTGTCATTAGTTAATAATGCTAGTTACCTTCAGACTTTTGTATTTGGTTTAATGCTCATGCACAGCTAGTATACCAATGCTGAAACTTGTTACCTTTACATTTTGTATTGTTAATTCTTATAGAAATCTTCCAGTGCTAAAGTTTATTGAAATCTGTTCAGTAAAACCATTGTACTGTACCCTGTAATAAACTAACTACTCTACTGTTGCACTAGCCACTGGATTAGTGTATATTTGTAGTATTCAAATGGTGTTGCATTAGCATATGGACATAAATAAAGTGTGGCAAGCTTTCCCAGATATGTGCTCAACAAAACTACTACCTGTTTTTCTAAACACTAGACATTTGGGTACTTTAAATTGAACTGTGAAAACGTCTTATATTAAGGAACAGAGGGTGTAGAGTTCACTCAAATTATCCGGTAAATCTAGTCACACCTTTTTTAAATTTAATGTTCATTATGTTATCGGAGGAGGTCTGTATGTTTGTCTCTAATGCATGTCGACTACATACCTGACATCATGATGTAATGTTAAGTCATTTCCTTTTGTACAGTGTCACTGAATTGTCAAGGCGGTGATGGCATTTTATTTTAGTTGAACTGCACAAAATATGCTTAAAAGAAGAGGAAAGGTCAGGAATGGCTCAATTTTTTAGATATGTACGCCTTCTTGACATCAGCCATTGTTGCTTTATTTATTCCTTCAAACAGGTGGTTAGAAACAGTCTTGCTACCTTTTCCCATTAAGAAATTGGAATGCTTATATTTGTGAGTCTATGCTTAAACTAGTGCCACTTTCATAGTAATCACACTTTCAATATCTATGCAAACAGGGATGCTCGATTTTAGTGGAATTGCACAAAAAGTCCAACTGGTTCAACATTAGGAGCATGTTTTTTTCCAAATGTTTATATCCAATTGGTGGCACTATGAGCTGTTCATTACGAAGGTACATGGTTTGCTACTATCTTGCTACTCTTTTTGTACTATCATTAGATAGTAATACTAGTGGTTTGCATGTGAATTTATTGGCAGGGTGGACCTACATTGGAGGTGTAGGATAGGATTCAATGATTGGATGCTCAATTTCGGTTGTATCGATTTCACCTCTTCCATCACCGCGAACATGGATATCCTTGGTCTGATGAAGAATAGGCGCTATATTTCTGCTCTGAACCAGCAAATCAATTCTGTATGAAATTGTCCAGGGCAAAACATAACTGTACCAGATTGTCCAGTGCAGAACATGATAGATGCTAAGCGGAAGAGACATGTTTAAACCGAAAATACATGGTGTGGTATATGTTTACTAGCTGCTTGATATTTGTGCAGACAGAGATGTCTGTCCGTTGCTATTTGGCAAACAAACAAAGTGTCTGCAATTTTGGTTGAACTGCACAAGAGAATAATATAGTCACTGCATGCAGTGCCATTTGAAAATAGACACAGAAAGATTGGATAGTCACTTCATGGACTGCAGAAAAGTAGTATTGTACTATTTATTAGCCAACACTAGGTGCTTCATTGCTTTGGTATGATTATACAATGGGCATCATTTTGCCTAAGTTAAAGTTTGTATTCCGAAAATAGTCTCGTGGTGTGATCGAGAGAAGACCAAATCATATTGCAGTGGATGTTCCTCCATCATGTGTGGTTCATTCTCATGGTTCTAGCTGTTGGTGAAACCACCTACGTTTGCAAGAGGAATTGTAGACTTCACAAACAAATTTGTCTTTCAGTATGTAATGAATGTTGGCCAAGAGAAGCATCCATGTTAGTAGGAAGAACAGATGTTTTTTCTAGATCTTTGCTTTTGGAGCTACATATTTGTATGATCTGTGAATCATTGAGATTCATTAACATGTTGATCTTATGTATGGGAATCGTACTAGTTAGTTTTAGTTGTGACGCAAGATCTGAAGTGGCTGATCTTCGCTTTTGGAGCTACATATTTGTATATGATCTATGAATCATTGAGATGCATTAACAGCTACTTATTTTTGTTCGCTCAGTGTTTACAAGTTACTGGTCGATCACTAGCTAGCCTACTAATGCGCTCCTGGCAGTTTTATTTGCGACGCAAGATCCGAAGTGGCAGTTTTTTGAATAAAAATGCCTACCTCTGAAGAAACTAACAAGCTACACTATCCTACCTACTCGATCCTACACGGATAAATAGCGGATCACGCACGTACTACCTCCTTTCCGGTTTGCAGGGCTCAATTCAAGAAACGACCTACTCGATCCTACACGAATAAATAGCGGATCACGCATGTACTAGTACCTCCTTTCTGGTTTGCAGGGCTTAATTCAAACCTCTCACCAACCAAGGTACTCCCTCCGTCCGGGTTTATTAGTCCTGTGAGCAAAGCAGCAAGACCAAGGCATGGCAATAATTAACGGCATGCAGAAGTTTAAGCCTAATTAATTCCAGCGATTTAAGTGGCTGCATGCGTGCCCTCGGCTGCGACTTGTTGCATGATGCTCCGCGTACTGGCTGCGAGTGATTCTGAGTGCCTGCCTGCAACTGTCTGCAATTAAGGCAACTAACTGATGCGAAAAAAGATGCGCTTTAATTGTTGTGGGCTTTTTAAATCCGTGGAATCATTATTGACAAGGAGGGAGATGATTCGAGTGCACTCGTTTGACCGCCATGCCCGCGTGCGCTCTAGACGGGATGGGACGTCATAGTCATAATTTCAGTTTCTCTAGTTTTCCACGGCAAGCTGGCGCGCTAAGCCATTATGCATTGAATTCCGATAACCATCGCGCTACCTTCTGCCTATAAGTACTATTTCCCGGCCTTCTCCGGTGGCACCGTGACCCAACTCGCCATATACTCATAAGCCCCCATCGTCCCGACGTTGCTCGCCACGTCCGCCATGCCCCCGCCCGTCTGCGGTAGGCGACGCCGGAGGCGGTCACCGCCGGAACTAGTGTTCGGTTTTCACCGGAAGGTGAACGGAGGGTGGAGGCATTCTATCTGTCTTTAGATGGCAATGAAGAGATCGAGGAGTTGTTGGAGCGCGACCGCTTGGCGGAGGAGCAGGAGTTGTTGTTGCGCGACCGCCTAGCGGAGGATCAGTGTATCGCTGAATTGCGCCGCCAGCGGGACATGGAGCAGCAGTGCACCAACGCTCTGAGTCGCGAGCAGAGCGCCCGCAACTGGGCCGACTAGATGGAGGCCGGCGCCCGGCAAATAGCCCTGAAGGCTATCAGGCATGCATGCATTCACGACGCCGATTTTTACTACCAGCTCGTCAAGTGGGTTTCCTCCTTGGAAGTCGAAGCTTTGGTGGACCACGCCAGCATGGAAAGGGCCAACGCGCGTGAGCAACACGCCCTATCGCACCTCTTGCAAGTCTGAGGCGAGGCGCAGGACGCCGGTGCCGGCGTTTAGCGTGTACCACAGATGGCGGCCGGCATCGTCTAGTTAGCTAAGAGTAAGTTAGTAATTGTATGCTACTAGAGTATTAGTGGGAGTAGATAGTTAACTTGGCTATGATGGTTGTCAACGTGGAAGTTCAGTACTCTATGTCGGTGTTCTGGGAATGGGGGTACCCAGACTTTCCTGCCTACGGCCTGCGGCGTGGCTCAAGGAGTGGCCCAGTACGGCCCATCTTCATCAACACATGCTCAAGATCCTCGCGAGGGGCCAAGCCTTGCAGGCGGACGACATGAAGCTTCCTCAGGCACAGCCTCGTCAGGCTGGCTCGCGAGGAGGCGGAGAGATCAAGGCAGGGTACCTCACGAGGTGCCCGTGACGCAAGCCATGACGACCGAAACCAGGCGGGCGCCAGGCAGGCGCCGGCCTGCGCAGAGTCCTTGTTTCCTCTTTGGTGCAAAGGGGGCAAGCGCAGGCAAGAGTATCAAGCAAAGGCAACCATTTCGGTGCAACAAGACCAAGACATCAGAACGGCAGGATGGAGGTCATCGTGGAGCCCAAGCCAGCGTCATCGTCAGAGTCTTTGGCAGGCGAGGACCAACTTTAGTCAGGATAAGTTTACTAGATGTTCCCCTTCAAAATGGCCAATTGTTGGCGCCCTTCCTGCTCAATATTTGGGGAGAGGACCAAGGCCTCGCTCAATAAATAGGGCTAGCCACTGCTGTATATAGAGGCATCGGATCCTAAGCTGGGAGAGACCAATCGAGCCTTAGCTAGAACCACCAACACAAGAACTCCTCCCCTCGTGAGGCAGTACTTCCTTTGTATTGTTCATCAGCCCCTGAGGCAATCCACCACACCACAAACTAGAGTGGGCTATTACACCACAATGGTGGCCCGAACTAGTATAAACCTCGTGTCCCTTGTGTTGTTCTTCGTGTAGTTTAGATCCCTTGCGAGGCGACGAGACATGAGTAGGTAGGAGGTGAGATCTCCGTGCGCACCCCAGAGTTCGAACCTAAAGGGTCTGCCGGAACCCAAAATCTGACATTTGGCGCGCCAGGTAGGGGTGCGCTGGAGCTTTCCCTTTCGCCAACCCGCTCTGCACCAACACCGCACTTCGCCCTCATGATGGGCAATGCGCCGCCCGCTCCGGTTGCTAGCGCCAGCACTGGGGCCAGGGGGCTCCGAGCCTTGGCCCCCGCCTTACGGCCGGTGCAGTGGCCGCACAAGTTCAAGCCGGAGATGCCACCGCGCTACAACGGCAGGGCGGATCCACTGGCTTTCCTGCTGGCGTACGAGGAGGCCGTCCTCAAGGCCGAGGGCGACGACTGGGTCATGGCTAACTGGTTTCCCATGGCCCTCACCGGCGTCCCACGCATGTCGCTGCTCCACCTTCCAACGGCTTCTGTGGCCTCTTGGGAGGAGCTGAGCAGCCTCTTCCTCGCCCAGTACGCTGCACCGGCGCCCCCGGTCATCGCAGCTCTCCTAGATGGCTCGCAGGCGCCACCTTCAGGCCGCCACATCAAGCCATTCGGCCGCCAGATCGGCGCCGCCTCTGCGCATCATGGGGCTCCTCCGGGTTGGGCGGCGCCTAAGGCCGATCTGGCCTTCAGCTCAGATGATCACCCCTCCAACTCGGCCTGCTCGGGCGCGCTCCCAATGCTGTGCACCCCCACCATCTGCCAGGTGGCCGTCACCAGGACCCTCATCGGCGGCAGTGCTGGCCTTAGCGTGCTCTCGGTGGAAGCCTTTAGCCTCCTCCATGTACCGCCGGAGCGGCTTCAGCCCAGCAGGCCCTCCTTGGGCGTCGGAGGTGGTTCCACCGGCTCCCTGGGACAGATCTGCCTCCCGGTGACCTTCGGCACCTACGACTACTTCCGCACGGAGCTAATCGACTTCGACATCGCCCCCATCGGCCCCCATACAACACCATCCTCGGCTACCCAGCACTAGCCCGATTCATGGCTGCAACTCACCCAGGGTACAACCTCATGAACATGCCCGGGAGCAACGGCTTCCTTACCGTGTCCGGAGACACTGGGGATGCGTTGCAAGCGCTCAAGCTTGCCTTCAAGACTGCGGCGGTGGCGCAGCCCGCTGGCTTAGCCGCCCCTAAGCCCAAAAGGGTTGCGCCCGCCAAGAAGAAGCAGTTGTTCAGCCAAGACAAGGCGGAAACCAAGCAGGTACCAGTCGACGAGTGTGAGCCCACCGGTGCTACCTTCATGATTGGCACCAATCTCGAGCCTGAGCAAGAGAAGGCCCTGGTCAGTTTCCTGCGTGCGAATAGGAAGATGTCTGCATGGGAGCCTAGTCAGCTAGCGGGAGTCCCGAGGGATGTAATTCAGCACCATCTCAACGTGTGCCCCAACGTGCGCCCTGTGAAGCAGAAGGCACGGCGGCAGTCCACAGAGAAGCAGGCCTACATCGTCCAAGAGACCCGCAAGTTAGAAGCAGCAGGGGTCATTCGCGAGGTTCGCTACCCATATTGGCTGGCCAACCCTGTCGTCGTGCCAAAGAAGGGGGGAAAGGAACGCATGTGTGTTGACTTCACCAACCTCAACAAAGCCTGCACGCAGGATCCATTCCCGCTTCCTCGCATCGACCAGATCGTTGACTCCACCGCTGAGTGTGACCTATTGTGCTTCTTGGATGCCTTCTCGGGCTATCATCAGATCAAAATGGTAGTGGAGGACGTGGAGAAGACAGCCTTCCTAACCCCATGTAGAGTATACTGCTACACCTACATGCCGTTCGGGTTGCGCAATGCAAGCGGAACCTTCCACTAGTTAATGCACATCGCTCTAGGGCGACAGCTTGGGAGGAACGCTGAAGCTTACGTTGATGACATTGTGGTGAAGTCTCGGGAGGCGAAGACCCTGATACAGGACCTGGAAGAAACCTTCGCAAGCCTCAGCAAAGTGGACCTGCGGCTCAACCCGGAGAAGTGCGTGTTTGGAGTCCCCTCGGGCAAGCTCCTAGGCTTCCTCATATCACACAGAGGCATTGAGGCTAACCTAGAGAAGGTCAAGGTAGTCAAGGACATGAGCCCGCCAAAGACCCTCAGGGAAATGCAAAAGCTCACCGGGCGCGTAACCGCTTTAGGGCGTTTCATCTCCAAGCTGGGAGAGCGGGCGCTGCCTTTCTTCAAGCTGATGAAGAGGAAAGGCCCCTTCGAATGGACTGAAGAGGCCGACAAAGCATTCCAAGACCTCAAGAGGTACCTTACCAGCCCCCCGGTGATGGTGGCCCCTCGCCCTCGAGAGGCCCTGGTGTTCTACCTTGTAGCCACCCCTTATTCCGCCTGTGCAGCCCTGGTAGCAGTCCGAAAGGAGCGTCAGGCCTCGGCCGCCGTCACACTCCCGGCCGAGGCAGAACAGGGCCCGGAAGGCCTCACAGAGGCCACGACCGCAGCAGAGAAAGATCAGCCCCGCCAAGAGAGCGCACCAGGAATAGAGGAGGCTCCTTTAGGCGACCAAGGACTGAGGGCCGCGCCGCCCCAGGAGGCGCCCTGGCTTCAGGAGGATGCGGGTCGTGCCAGCATCCTCAATCTCGTCGACCATCCGGTGTACTTCGTCAGTATAGTGCTGCAGGACGCAAGGGTACGGTACCCAATGCCTCAGAAGCTCCTCCTCGCACTATTGGTAGCCTCGCGCAAGATGTGGAACTACTTTCAGGGCAATCCCATCAAGGTCATCTCAGCCTATCCCCTGGAAAGGGTGCTCAGGAGCCCCAATTCAGTGGGGAGGGTTGCCGAATGGAACATCAAACTGCAAGCATTCCAGCTGGAATTCAGCACTACCAGGATCATTAAGGGGGCTACGCTCGCAGATTTCGTGGCGGAATGGACAGTGGCGCCAGGGCTCAAACTGGGCGAGGACCGGTCACTCTCCCCGGGGAGTGAAGCGTCAGATGGTTGGGTGATGTACTTCGACGGAGCATTCACGCGGCAGGGTGCAGGGGCTGGTGCAGTGCTCATATCCCCCACTCAGGACAAGCTTTACTATGTCGTGCAGCTCTGTTTCCAGCATGGGGAGAAGGTCTTCAACAACATAGCAGAATATGAGGGCCTGATAGCGGGCTTGAGGGCAGCCATCGCCTTGGGAGTAAAACGAATCACCATCAAGGGTGACTCGCAACTCCTCGTCAACTTCTCCAACAAAGTGTACGAGCCAAAGGATGAGCACATGGAAGCGTACCTCGCTGAGGTCCGCAAGATGGAGAAACAATTTTGGGGGCTGGAGTTGCAGCATGTGCCTCGCGGTACCAATCAAGAGGCTGACGACATCGCCAAGAGAGCATCCAGGCGGCTACCTCAGGAGCCTGGCGTCTTCGAGGAGCGGCTCTTCAAACCCTCGGCGACATCGACGTTATCAAGCACAGCGCAACCTAGGGAGGAACTCCCTCAGTCACCTGCCTCGGGAGCCCCGGCCTGCGGCCCGGCCTCGGGGGCACGCCTGCTTCTGGCGTTGGGGCCTCAGGAAGAATGCTGGATGGTAGAATTCAAGGTATACTTGACGCAAGGGACTTTGCCAGAGAAGGAGGAGGACGCGGAGCGTGTGGCACGGCAGGCCACGACCTACAGCGTCAAGGATGGGGAGCTCTACCGAAGGCGGCCGAACGACGTGTCCCTGCGTTGCATTCCCAGAGAGCAGGGGAAGGAGCTGCTGGCAGACATACACGGCGGAGACTGTGGGCACCAATCATCCTCGCGGACCCTCGTTGGCAAGGCATTTCGCAGCGGGTTCTACTGGCCCACAGCGCTCAACGACGCCGTTGAGCTGGTGAAGGCTTGTGAGGCCAGCCAGTTCCAAGCCAAGCAGATCCACCAGCCTACGAGGGGACTGCAGACCATACCCCTCTCATGGACATTCGCAGTTTGGGGGCTAGACATTCTGGGCCCGTTCCCTCGGGCGCCAGGGGGCTACCGCTACCTCTATGTCGCTGTGGACAAGTTCACCAAGTGGGCCGAGGTAGAAATCGTCCGCACCATACCCGCGGGCTCAGCAGTCAAGTTCATCAAGGGCCTCGTGAGCCGATTTGGGGTGCCTAACCGCATTATCACCGACAACGGTTCGCAGTTCACCAGCAATCTCTTCAAAACATACGGTGCTAACCTTGGAACGCAGATATGCTACCCCCTCGGTGGCGCACCCCCTGAGCAATGGCCAGGCTGAGAGAGCCAACATAGAGGTCCTAAGGGGCCTCAAAACCAGAACCTTCAAGAAGAAGCTGGAAGCCTGCGGCAGGGGCTGGTACGACGAGCTCCAATCCGTGCTATGGTCCATCCGCACGACCGCAACCAAGCTGACTGGCGAGACCCTGTTCTTTCTGGTTTATGGAGCTGAAGCCGTTCTCCCTCACGAGGTCAGGCGTCATTCCGCATGGGTCCTGCCGTTCAACGAGGTGCAGCAGGACGCCATGCGGGGGACGGATCTCGTGCTGGGGAGGGGTGTCGCCGAGAAGCCGCGCTATGAGCAGCAAGGTACCAACAAGCACTGCGGCGATACCATTGTCGCAACATCCGCCCCAGGACTCTTGAGGTAGGGGACCTCGTGCTCAGACGGGTTCTCTCCAGGGAGGGGCTGCATAAGCTCTCTCCCATGTGGGAGGGCCCATTCAAGGTTGTTCATGTTTCCAGGCCCGGCCCCGCGCGCTTGGAGACCCAGGAGGGGGTGCCCATCCAGAACGCGTGGAACATTCAACATCTCCGAAGATTTTACCCCTGAAAAAGGCCCAGTGCCTGTGAAGAAGGCGAATGCCTATGAAGTTGTTGTGTTTTGGAAAAGGCCCGGTTCCTGTGAAGAAGGTGAATGCTTGTGAAGTTGCTGTGTTTTGGAAAAGGCCCGGTGCCTGTGAAGAAGGCGAATGCGTGTGAAGTTGCTGAGTTTTGGAAAAGGCATGGTGCCTGTGAAGAAGGCGAATGCCTATGAAGTTGCTGCGTTTTGGAAAAGGCCCGGTGCCTGTGAAGAAGGCGAATGCATGTGAAGTTACTGCATTTGGGAAAAGGCCCGGTGCTTGTGAAGAAGGCAAACGCCTGTGAAGCTCGCCGCCCATGACACTCTCACGTAATAATGAGTGGGGATATACACGCCCCGGAGTCTCCGGAGTGCCGCCCTCGGGCCTCGGGGCTCCCGCACACGCCCAATGGCAGCACTTAGCTCCGCGCTGGTGAGAAGACGTCGAAGACTAGATTAGGTGCCGGACGCGGCTTATTTCATTTGCTTTACGTAGTTGGTTTGTTTGTTTCTATTTGAAGTTTTATTGAAGCTGTTACCATTTCTAGCTCGCTACCCTTCGTCCATTTCACTTGTTTGTTTCGTTTTCTCTCGCACAAAATCTCACGAGGGAGGAACATGGGAACCCTCCCGAGTGTTTTCTGCCCCGGTGATTTGAAACTTCCCTATCCGAGTCCGCTGCGGGAGCACCCCTCCCAGTCCATGCCCCACGGGCATCGCGACACGATCACGGGACTTGGGTTGGTCGTCCCTGCTACCAAGGCTGGAGACTACCCCTACTGACTAACCCCTGCAGGACACAAGGCGCACGATGAGGCCCTAGCCTCAGGAGGCGAGGACCGCGACGAGCTTCCCCCCAAGCTAAGTAATTTTCACTCATAAACACACGGAACGAAAACATAGCACAGAAACAGTAGAAACACTGCGCTAATTAAACAGCAACAGTTCAACACGCCCCCGTGGGGCACTATACTACCTTCTTTTTGCGCAGGGAAGAAAGAAAAGCAAAATGGGCATGACTTGCCCGGCATCAATCCTCGGCAAGGGCTCGTACTGCCTCTGGAGCTCAGCTGGATTCCGTCTCCCGCTTCATCGAGGCACGGTGTCGGGCCGACCCGCTGCCCTCTCCCAGGCGGGCGCAACGGCGAGGGGGCTGGTCGCGACCACTGTTGGAGGAGCTGTCGTCTGATGGGGAGTCACCAAAGCTTGGTGGGCCTCGGGCACCGCTGCCCGCGCGCCTCCCACCACCTTCATCCCGATCAACGCAGGGGCTGGGCGCACGGTCGTGGTCATCGTCTTCAGGGAAGCATCTAGCGCGGCGGCCGTCTTCCCCGAACACCCTCACATAAAGGGTGGCGTCGCCGTCGAACTTGAAGTGTAGAGTGCACCGTCGGCTCAGGTCGCGCGCGCGGGCAAACGTTTGCCAGCCGTGGGTCAGGGCCGCATCCCCGGCGGCGGAGACCTCCAGAGTAGCCCAAGAGGCCCTGCTGCAGCAACCGTCCGCCTGAAGCCAAAGGCCGCCCGGGGCACCAGCTGGAAGTTCACCTACAAAGAAGCGGGGGAGCTGGAGCTAGGTGCCGGTCGGGTCCGCCGACCACATGACGAACTCCGACAGCACCTCCGCCGAGCGGGAACACGGCCTGGGGGGTCGGACAGGTGCAACGTACCTCTCGTCGGCAGCCGGGCGCCCACCGCCGCGCAGAGGACTGCTTCCACGACCACAGGAAGCCGCAGCAGGGGCCGTAGGGTACTTGCGAGGGCGGCCCCGGCCACGCTTGGCCGGAGGGGAGCCAGGCCCTTCCTGGCGAACCTTTCCTTTCTCCGTGGCCGAGAACCTCTTAAGCGGGGCCATGGGGACGATGAGCGGCCAAGAAGAAGAAGGGGAGTATCAGGAAGGTATGGACTGGAAAGGCTCGTGCCGTTCCATACATATAGCCGGGAGAGGCCAACCACCGGCCTCCATGATCGCAGGTAATCATGACCCATTTTGCATGCAGGGACTTGTCAATTCGTGCAGTTGCCGAGGCATCATGGGGAAGCAGGGACGCCCACGTCCAATCAACCGCCATGCGGCTCCCAAGGCCGCAGGCTGTTGGGGCCCGCGGCGCTTCGCACTTGCCCCTTCGCTCCTCTGCTAAGCCAAGTCCGGGCGCACCTTGGGTCCAGGGGCTACTGTCAGTGTTCTGGGAACGGGGGTACCCAGACTTCCCTGCCTGCGGCCTGCGGCATGGCTCAAGGAGTGGCCCAGTATGGCCCATCTTCATCAACACATGCTCAATACCCTCGCGAGGGGCCAAGCCTCGCGGGGTGGACGACATGAAGCTTCCTTAGGCACAACCTCGTCAGGCTGGCTCGCGAGGAGGCGGAGAGATCAAGGCAGGGTACCTCACGAGGTGCCCGTGACGCAAGCCATGACGACCGAAGCCAGGCGGGCGCCAGGCGGGCGTCGGCCTACACAGAGTCCTTGTTTCCTCTTTGGTGCAAAGGGGGCAAGCGCAGGCAAGAGTATCAAGCAAAGGTAACCATTTCGGTGCAACAAGACCAAGACCAGCAGAACGGCGGGATGGAGGTCATCGTGGAGCCCAAGCCAGCATCATCGTCAGAGTCTTTGGTAGGCGAGGACCAACTTTAGTCAGGATAAGTGTACTAGATGTTCCCCTTCAAAATGGCCAATTGTTGGCGCCCTTCCCGCTCAATATTTGGGGAGAGGACCAAGGCCTCGCTCTATAAATCGGGCTAGCCACTGCAGTATAGAGGCATCAGATCCTAAGCTCGGAGAGACCGATCGAGCCTTAGCTAGAACCACCACCACAAGAACTCCTCCCCTTGCGAGGCAGTACTTCCTTTGTATTGTTCATCAGCCCCTGAGGCAATCCACCACACCACAAACTAGAGTAGGGTATTACACCACAATGGTGGCCCGAACTAGTATAAACCTCGTGTCCCTTGTGTTCTTCTTCATGTAGTTTAGATCCCTTGCGAGGCGACGAGACGTGAGTAGGTAGGAGGTGAGATCTCCGCACGCACCCCAGAGTTCGAACCTAAAGGGTCTGCCGGAACCCGAAATCCGACACTCTATATGTGGATCAGACCTGTTACTTTGCTCTGAATGTTGAACTTTCCATTTGAACGCATGGAATGGGCTGTTATTTTTTTTAATGGGTTGTATTTGTCCTCCACGGGTTTAGAGGCTGACTTGTGGGCCTACCAAGTTGACGCATACACAATCAGGAGATGATTGTACGTGGAGAGGATGACACCAGGGACCCGCCAAGGTCATGGCAGTACGCAAGCAAGTGCCTCCTTATTTCAAGCCAATAAAAAATGGCTCCTCCTAGTGAATTTCTAACATCTGGGTCCCATGCCATTGTCAACATAGTCAATAAACGAGAGGATTGCACAACGAGCGGCTGACACCAGGGACCCAGCAGCTCGCCCAGTTATTTTTGTTTTGGGTTAATTTGATAAATGCCACTCCAAATCTGGTGTTTCCGAGAAAGGCCACTGCAATTTCCAAATTTTGAAAATGCCATTTCATGCCATTTCTAGTGGCATTTTTTGAAGTCTGGAGTGGCGTTTTTCAAAGATTACAAACTGCAGTGGCGATTTTCAAAGTTTGCAAAAATTGCAGTTGCATTTTTCAAAGTTTGGAAATTGCAGTGGCATTTTTATGAATCGCCATAATTGGAGTGGCATTTATCTAATTTGTTTTTGAGACGGAAGCAGGGTGTCAACTGGGTTGTGCGGGACACTCTTGCCTGTCTAGACAACCTTTTCTTTTATGTTTACCACAGACCAGCCCAGTAGTTTTTCTTTCTTTCTGAAAATGGCTAGCCTAGTTCTTTTGTGATTTGTCAAGTAAGTCGCTTTATCACGCCTATTGGGCTGCAAATCTTCTTTCAAGACGAGGTTGAGCTTCATTCAGCTGGCCGAGAAAATGGCCCATCAGTAATGAGAAATGGGTTGTACATTTTTAAAAGGGACAATTGCATTTTTACCCCTAGTTGGTTCCTACCCACGGGTTTTGCCCTTACTTTTCGAGCTTGCTCAGTTTTGCCCTTATTTTTCCATCGTGGTCCCTCGAATGCCCTTTGACCGTTTGACCAAAACTTTGAAAATTCATAACTAATTCATATGAACTCAGAAAAATGCAAATGAGGTATCAAAATGTTCATATAAACATTACCTTTATGGGCATATCATTTGCATTCAGGACAAAATCATCATTTAAACTACCCGAGGTAATTAATGTTATTAACATTATTAGAAATAAATAGGTATAAACAATATTTTTTCGTGAATAAAAAATATATGCAAATGTAGGTGATGTTTCCTGAACATCCTGATACCTTATTTGCATTTTCCTGAGTTCGCATCAATTTGTTATGAAGTTTCCAAATAAAGGTCAAAGTCGTTAGAACATTCATAACGAGTTGATACAAACTCAGAAAAATGCAAATAAGTTATCAGGATGTTCAGAAAACATCACCTACATTTGCATGTAATTTTTATTCATGAAAAAATATTGTTTATACCTATTTATTTTTAATAATGTTAATAGCATTAATTACATCGGGTAGTTTAAACGATGATTTTGTCCTGAATGCAAATGATATGCCCACAAAGGTAATGTTTATCTGAACATTCTGATATCTTATTTGCATTTTCCTGAGTTCGTATGAATTAGTTATAAATTTTCAAAGTTTTGGTCAAACGGCCAAAGGGCATTCGAGGGACCTCGATGGAAAAAGTAAGGGCAAAACTGAGCAAGCTCGAAAAGTAAGGGCAAAACCCGTGGGTAGGAACCAACTAGGGGCAAAAATGCAATTGTCCCTTTTTAAAACACATCAAGCCGACAATTAGTTTAAAATATCTTTTTTTCATTTAGAGATTTTAAATTGCATTAATTTTTATGCGTGGACAATTTATTGGATTATATATTGATATACATTTATTTTTAAAATCAGTCTGAATGTGACTCGAAATTTCGGGATTAAAAAACAGTTCAGATCGCACCGACATATGCAAAATTTCGTATAAATTTTTAACCATGGCCACAATATGGGCTGTAATGCTCACAAAAAGAATATGGGCTCCCAAAAACCCCGTAAGAATTAGCAAATGGGTTGTAAATTATTTGAAATAATGGCAGATGGGACGTATGCTGTTTTCCATAGATTTGAGGCTTTCCTAAAAAAGGTTGACACACAAGCAGTGACTGTTGGATGTCCATCCAACGGCCGTCGTGCTTCTTCAATATCTGCTCTTCCTGCTCCAGCCGCTCAAACAACGCCGGCGGGGCTGCCTGCTGCCTCCTCCCCGCGGCCGGCTGTGCTGCCGCGCAAGCCTCACCGCCCCACCGTACTCCCATCGCTGGGCTAGCCATCCCTCTACTCACCCACACCTGTTGTTATTCTCGGGCGACGACAGACGAACCAGTAAACCCTCATACAGTCGTACTCCCCTCTGTGTGGGAAACAACTGTCGAGTCTTCCCTGGCTCCTTGTCGTTCCCTTCCTAGGCCTCACCGTCATCCACCCCCCTGGTGCTCTCGGCGTGGCGTGGTCAACATGGTCAACGACCGACATGCATCTGAAGTGGACTATACGTGGAGAGGCTGATAGCTGGGTCCACGGCCGCACGCAAGGAAAAGCCTCCTTATTACACGCAAAATAATGATTCCTCCACCTAACATCTGGGACCCACCGAAAGGGCATCTGTATTTCGCAAAAAAACGTTACCGCCGCTGACAGCTCGGACCAACCAGCTATATCTTCGCACGCAAGGAAGTGCCTCCTTATTATAAAAAAATGAATACTCCCCCTGCTAGCTGGAACCCAGTATAGTGGGCCTACTAAGTTGACGGGGACGGAGGGCTTTGTCAACTTAGTCAATATGCATGATTCTAGCTCGACTGACCGTACGATGTCCATCCAACGGCCGTAGTGCTTCTTCAACCTCTAGTCTTCTTGCTCCAGCCGCCAAAAGCAGCTGTCAGCTGGGTCCACGGCCGCAGCAAGGAAGACGCGATAGTGGATGCCCACGCGGAGAGGAGTACGAGGGTCCACTGGTCTTCCTAGGCCTCGCTGTCATCCACCGCCCTGGTGGTCTCGGTGCGGCATGGTCAACGTGGTCAAGGAACGACTTCCATCGGACGTGGACTGTACGTAGAGAGGCTGACAGCTGGGTCCACGGCCGCAGCAAGGAAGTGCCTCCTTATTACGCGGAAAATAATGATACCTCCACCTGACAGCAGGGACCCATCGGACGGGCCACCGTATTTCAAGAAAAAATTGTTTCCCCCCAGACTACTGGGACCCACCAGCTACATCTTCGCATGCAAGGAAGTGCGTTCGGGCAAAAAAATGATTCGCCCCCCTGACTGCTGGGACCCACCAACTACATCTTCGCACGCAAGGAAGTGTGTCCGAGTAAATGACCACGGGTAGCCTAGCCGGCTCCCTTTGGCCCCTTGAAAAAACAACAGGCCGATCGAGCCCTAAAGCACCTAAGACGCGGGGGCCGCCTTCCTCTGGCCGGCTACCTCACAAGCTGACTATCGGAAGGCGGCCCAGCCTCAAACTCTCTTGGAGGATGCCGCGATAGGGCCGACTCCAAGAGGCCGGACACGAAGGGGCCGACTCCAAGAAGCCGGCCCCGGAAGATCAACTCCAAAAGGCCGGTGTCTGGCAAGCGGCCAGGGCCATGCCCTAAAAGTCTACGCCCCCATAACGATGATGGGATGGGGCGCGGCAACAGTGGAGCCTGCCACCCCCGAATCCCGGAGCACGCATGGCTACAGTATGCCGTACGGGGTAGCCATCACCCGTCCGGCGTGGCACTGTTGCCATGCTAATCATGACACCCTCCACGACGGGCCGCCAGTACAGCCCGCAGGCAGCGGGCCCCCTTTGGTCAGAGAGATGCATGAAGGCGGCCCGGCCTCCCCCAGCCGGCCTGGGGCACGGCCGGCTTCCTATGGCCGTCTTGCCCCCCTCCTCGGGGCGTGCGCACCATTAAGAAGACAAGACGAGGTAAGGCTATAATGAGAGCTCGCAAGGCGGCGGCACTGTAGCCATGCTTACCTCGACAAAGCCCTCATCATCAGAGGCATGGCAACAGTAACCAGCCCCCGAGAAGACCCCCAAGCGGTGGGGCCGGCCTATCGACCAATGAGCCGGCGGCCGGTGGGACCCACCAGTCGGCGGGCCCGAGTGGCCGGTAGAGAAGCCGGCGGACTTAGACACTAACGGCCAGGGCCCGCGCCCAGCCGGATTACCGTTGTACCCCCGGGGGGTAGGCCTATATAAACCCCCGGGGCACCCATGCAAAGGGTTGATCTCAGATAGTTCTAGACACCACCATAAGGAGAAGAGAGAGCTAGACTTGCCCTTCTTCCTCCTCACACCGAACAGTGGAAGGAGCCTCTTGTAGCTTCTTATCGATCTAGTGATCATGCGGAGACCCCGAAGAGCAGGAGTAGGGGTATTATCTCCACGGAGAGCCCCCAACCTGGGTAAGATCGGCCGGCGTGCATGTCTTCGCCTCATCCTGTTTCTAGGCACCGGCGATGTCTTACTGGCTCCCACAATGCTAAGCCATCCGTTGGCATATGTCGCACCTACCACCCGACATTTGGCGCCCACCATGGGGCCAGGTGCACCGTCGTCCGGAGACCTGCTCTAGACGGGAACCCTTTTTCTCCCCAGCGAGCGTAGCCAGCCCGGCACGCCCGATGGCGCTTGCCCTGACGCGCTGCAAAGCATCGACGACGCCTGCGCAGCGAGCTGCCTCGCCGATCTTCTTGGAGAGGCTCGCATCTCCGACGAGCCCGCATCCGACGCAGGCATGGGCTGCCCCGAGAGCTGCCTCGTCAGCCTCCTCGACCAACTCCATGTCTCCAGCGAGCCTACTGCGGACTTGGAGTCGGTTGGCTCCACCGACCCGATGCTTGTCGACTCCGTCACGGCGTCGCTCGACGCCTTCCCCACCAATGTGATCATCTTCGATGACCCTCTTCCTCGAGCCGACAGTGGCGGCAGCACCGTCACCGAGGTGCTAGTCATCAGCCACGACGTCACCTCTGGCGAAAATGCCCACGACGCCCTGCAGGCGACACTGCATGATCTGTCCGCCCCCATCCCGGCCGATGCTGACGCCGAGACGCTGGAGGCACGCCGCCTTGCCCTCCTCACGGAGGGCCAGAGGATAGCCTCCATGAGATGCCTCACTGAAGCTCACCAGCGCGAAGTCGACTGCTCCGCCTTCGGTACGCCGCCTCCTGAAGGGCCAAACCGAGTCGGCGTCGTCAAGAAGCGCGGCGTGGCCATCGCCAGCATGCTGGGGGCAGACCGCCCAGTCTACGCCACGCCTCTCGAGAACCTACGCGCCGCTCAGTCGATCGTAGACGAGCTGAATGGACTGGGGGCCGACGAGCTCCCCTACATGACCCAACGCATCCAGCAGTTGATCGACGCCGCCGCAGAGCGGCACGAAGCCGGCGTCCGCGCTGGAAGCCCCCCTCGCCGAGAGCACGGCGTGACATCACGGACACCGACTACAGGAGGCGCCTGTGCAAGACAAGAGAAGGAGCCGGCTGCTAGCCGCAGCCGGACTCGAAACACCATCGAGCGCGACGCAGAAGGCCGCCCTCGAGGTGTGGAACGACGAGGCGACCCGCCTCCTCCTCCGCCTCATGGGGAGAGATATCCCACCCCACCGCCTGTCGCGCATCTGACTCTCAGCGGCCGACTAGGTCGCCGCGAAGGAGTCGGCGAGAATGATGCCCGCCATCGGATCGACCGCCTTGCACGATCCCTGGCTTTAGAAGAAGATGATGATGTCGGCCCGCCTTGCTTCGGCCCCCGCATCCGTGATGAGCCCTTCCCCAAAGGGTTCTTGCTCCCAAGAGACACGTCCAAGTACAACGGCTCCGTGAAGCCGGAAGAATTGTTGATCGACTACTCCACCACAGTTCGCATAGCAAACGGCAACAGGCGCGTTGCCGTGAAATATGTCCCCTGATGCTCCAAGGCACGGCAGGCACCTGGCTCAATAGCCTCAAGCCTTACAGCATCAACAACTGGCTGGACTTCACAGAAGCCTTCATACGCAACTTCACCAGCACCTACAAACAGGCTCCCAAGCCCCGACAGCTCTGCTTGTGCGTACAAGGGCCCAATGAATCAACCCGCGACTACCTCACGCATTGGGCCGAGCTCCACAACTCCTGTGAGGGGGTGCACGAGGTTCAAGCCATAGAGTACTTCACCGCCGGGTGCAGAGAGGGCACCCTCCTCAAGCACCGACTCCTCTGCGACGAGCCGACTACCCTCGACGAGCTGCTGATCATAGCAGACAAGTACGCCACGGCCGACTCCTCGATGAAGACTGAGCTCCGAGTAGACGCCTTCGGAAAGGTGTTGGCGCCGGCTCCCAAGACGCCGGCTAGAGAATCCAGCCGATGCCCGTACCAGAATGACCACAAGAGCAAGGCCCCTATGTCGTCTTCCACCAGCCGGCAGGTGGCCACGGTTGAAGACGAACAACCTGAAGGGCGGCCTGCACCCAAGAAGCAGAAGGGCGGCAGGCCGGCTTGGCAGCCGGCCTTCTCCTATGAGCAAACCCTCGATGCCCCTTGCAAGTTCCACAGCGGCGCGAAACCGTCCAACCACACAACTCGGAAGTGCCATTGGCTCACACGAATCTCCAAGGGCGAAGGGCTGTTGCTGCCTCCGCCTGCAGGCCAGCCGCCTCCAGCCCCTCAGCAGCCGGCCGCTCGGCCAGCAGTCGGAGCTATTCAAGACGAGTTCCCCGACGAACATGTCGCCTACGTCGTATTTACAAGCCAGACTGAAGACCGGCGCAGCCGGCGCCGACAGCAGCAAGAAGTCAACGCGGTCGCCTCCAACAACATCGAGTTTATGCACTGGTCGGAGAAGCCCATCAGCTGGAGCCAGGCCGATCACCCAGAGGTGATGCCGTCTCCTGGCTCCTATGCATTGGTTTTGGATGCCACCCTCGTGACAGAAAGGCGAGCCGCCCGTTTTTCCCGCGTGCTGATAGATGGCGGGAGCAGCATCAACATACTGTACCATGATACTATGGAGAAGCTCAACATCAAGCCGAAGCAGCTCATGCCAAGTCGGACTATGTTCCATGGTATCGTACCCGTCCTATCCTGCTCACCAATCAGCAAGATCAAGATGGATGTCCTCTTTGGGGACAAGGATCACTTCCGCTGAGAAGCAATATGGTTTGAGGTAGTGGATCTGGAGAGCCCGTACCACGCATTGCTTGGCCGACCTGCTTTGGCCAAGTTTATGGTTGTGCCTCACTACGCCTACCTCAAGATGAAGATGCCGAGTTCCAAGGGCATCATCATCATAGCCGGAGACTACAAGAAATCCTCCGAGTGTGCGGCTGCCAGCAGCCGGCTGGCCGAGTCTCTCATGACTGCTGAAGAGAAGAAGATGCCAGATCGAGTCGTGGCCATGGCTGGCAAGCAGCCAGCCCTATCTCCCGACCCCAAGGAATGTGATGCTCAAGGTTCTTTCCAGCCGGCCAAAGAGACAAAGAAGATACCTCTGGACCCAGAGCATTCAAAGAGGTACGCTGTCATGGGCACCGGCCTCGACAGCAAATAGGAAAGCGAGCTCGTTGATTTCCTCCGTGAGAATCGAGACATTTTCGCATGGTCTCCCAAAGACATGCCGGGTGTCCCGACGGATTTCGCCGAGCACAAGCTACATGTCCAATCTGACGCCAAGACGGTCAAGCAGCCCTTGCGCCGCCTGTCAGAAGAGAAGAGAAGAGTAGTCGGAGAAGAAATAGCCCGGCTTCTGGCAGCCGGCTTCATTATGGAGGTGTTCTTTCCAGAGTGGCTTGCCAAACCGGTCCTGGTGTTAAAGAATAACAAGCAGTGGCGTGTGTGCATTGACTACACTAGCCTCAACAAAGCTTGCCCTAAAGATCCTTTTGCTCTGCCAAGGATTGATCAAGTGATAGACTCCACAGCCGGATGCAAGCTGTTGAGTTTCTTGGATGCTTACTCGGGCTACCACCAGATAAAATTGGACCCAGCTGACCGCTTGAAGACCGCCTTCATCACCCCATTCGGAGCTTTCTGTTACCTGACTATGACATTCGGCTTAAGAAATGTTGGTGCCACTTTTCAGCGTTGCATGCAGAAATGCGACCTCAAGCAACTCGGCAGAAATGGCCGCGTCTATGTAGACGATGTTGTGGTGAAGACAGAGAAACGCGGCACATTGCTGGAAGACCTTAAGGAGACCTTTGAAAATCTGCGCCGGTTTCAGATCAAGCTCAACCCTGAGAAATGCGTATTCGAGGTACCAGCCGGCCAACTCCTAGGCTTCCTGGTCTACGAACGCAGCATCGAATGCAACCCAGTGAAGATCAAGGCCATAGAGAGAATGAAGATTCCTACCAAGCTGTGAGACATCCAAAAGTTCACCGGATGCCTGGCATCCTTGAACCGCTTCATCAGCCGGCTCGGAGAGAAGTCTCTCCCCCTCTACCGACTCATGAAGAAGTCCACTCACTTCGAGCGGAATGACCAGGCGGACCAAGCTTCCCACGAGCTAAAGAAGATCTTGTCCATGCCGCCTGTCTTGGCAGCACCGACTGAGAAAGAGCCCATGTTCCTCTACATTGCCGCCACTAGCCGGGTGGTCAGCACAGTCATCATGGTTCAGCGCCCAGAAGAATGTCGAGCACAGCTGGTCCAGAGGCCGGTATATTATTTGAGCGAAGTACTATCCACCTCGAAGCAGAACTACGCGCACTATCAGAAGATGTGCTACGGTGTGTACTTCACCTCCAACAAACTCAAGCCCTACTTTCAGGAGCATCCCATCACAGTTGTATGCACTGCCCCGCTTGCCGAGACCATAGGCAGCTGGGATGCATCCAGACGAGTGGCAAAATGGGCCATTGCACTGGCTCCTTACACAGTCTACTACCAGCCCCGCACCACCATCAAGTCCCAAGCATTGGCCGACTTCCTCGTCGACTGGGCCGAGACCCAGTACCTGCCGTCGGCCCCCGACTCCACTCATTGGCGGATGCACTTCGATGGATCCAAGATGCGCACCGGCTTGGGAGCTGGCATCGTCCTCACCTCTCCCAAAGGCGACAAACTCAGATACACATTGCAAATCCATTTTGCCGCCTCCAACAATGTTGCCGAGTACGAGGCACTCATACACGGGCTCCGGCTGGCCAAGGAACTCGGCATCCGCCGGATCCTGTGCTATGGCGACTCGGACTTGGTGGTCCAGCAATCATCCGGCGACTGGGACGCCAAGGACGCAAACATGGCAAGCTAGTGTTTCCTCGTTCAGCAAATCAGCGGATACTTAGAGGGGTGCGAGTTCCTCCACGTGCCACGGGCCGACAACGAGCAAGCAGATGCCCTGGCACGAATAGGCTCCACCCGGCAAGCTATACCAACCGGCGTCGCCCTCCAACACCTCCTCAAGTCGTCTGTCAATCCATCTCTGGAGTCCAGTTCCATCTTCGTGTCGCCTGACCCCGAAGCAGTTGGATCCGACTTCGGGAACCAAGCAGGCGGCTCGGGGACTTCGACAGCCGGCTCGGGGACTGCCATAGTCGAACCCGGCCCGGGGACTGCACCGACACAGCAGGCGGCGGCCGACTCCAACTCTTCACAGCCCAGCCCACCCGTCCTGGTTGCAGTAGCAGTTTTGGCGATAGAAGAAGTCACAGCTCCACCATGGGCCCAGCCCATCCTCCACTTCCTGATAAACGGAGAACTGCCGACTGACGAGATCTCGGCAAGACAAGTCCAACGTCGAGCCGGGGCATACACAATAATGAACCAAGAGCTGGTTAGGCGCAGCATTACTGGAGTCTTCCAGCGCTGTGTCGAGCCAGAGAAAGGCATAGCAATCCTCGAAGACATCCACCAGGGCGAATGCGGCCACCATGCGGCCTCGAGGTCCCTCGTCGCCAAAGCTTTCCGCCATGGATTCTTCTGGCCGACTGCTTTGGAGGACGCCAAGGAATTAATCAAACACTGCAAAGGGTGCCAAATCTTCGGCTCCAAACATCACCTGCCGGCTTCTGCACTCAAGACCATCCCCCTCACCTTGCCTTTTGCCGTCTGGGGACTGGACATGGTGGGCCCATTCAAGACAGTGCATGGCGGCATGACACATCTTCTTGTCGCTGTGGATAAATTTACCAAGTGGATTGAAGCAAAGCCAATCAAGAAACTGAATGGGCCGACTGCCGTGACATTCATTGCAGATATTACAACCCGGTATGGAGTACCACATAGCATCATCACCGACAATGGCACGAATTTTGCCAAGGGAGCACTAGCATGTTTCTATGTGACACAGGGCATCCGACTGGACTTAGCGTCTGTTGCCCACCCACAGTCAAACGGCCAAGTCGAGCGAGCAAACGGCCTCATCCTCTCCGGCATCAAGCCCTGACTGGTTGTGTCGCTGGAGCGTTCGGCCGGCTACTGGCTCGACGAGCTGCCGGCCATCCTCTGGAGTCTGCGCACTACCCCGAACAAGTCAACCGGCTTCACCCCCTTCTTCCGTGTATATGGTGTCGAGGCTATCATCCCAACTGACATCGAGTTCAACTCACCTCGGGTCACCATGTACACGAAGGCGGGGGCCAAGGAAGCATGAGAAGACGGTGTCGACTTGCTGGAAGAAAGCCGGCTGTTAGCCCTCCGCCGGTCCGCCATCTACCAGCAGGGTCTACGCCGTTACCACAGTCGGAAGCTCAAGCCAAGATCTTTCCAAGAGGGTGATCTTGTGCTCCGGCTGATCCAGCGAACAGCCGGCCAGCACAAGCTCTCGGCCCCTTGGGAAGGCCCCTTCGTCATCAGTCGAGCTCTAGGCAATGACTCCTACTACCTGATCGACGCGCAGAAGCCGAAGGCACGCAAGAGAGATGATTCCGGCAAGGAGTCAGAGCGACCATGGAACGCCAATCTTCTCCGAAGATTTTACAGTTAAAATGCAGTATGTACCACACTACCTTTTGTACTAAGTATGAGACAACGGGCCCCCCGAGGAGTACTTGGGACTACCCTCTTTTATCTATGAATGATGGGTATCATACCCATGGTTATGCCACTACATTCGTTTTTTCGTCTGGCACCGGGTTCGATGAGTCGGCCCGGCGACTTACCGCCTTGAGTTATATTCAAAGTTCTACCTGCAGCCAGACAAGTAGTGTGCCGACACCCAAGCCCTCTCTTGTTGAAAGTCGCAGCTCGAAGAATCGATTGTCCGGCTGTCAAGAGCCAAAGGCAGGAAAGGATGCCCACACAAAAAACGGCTAGGGATTAACGAACTTATATAACCTAAGCCGGCTCCCCCCCCCCCCGCCAATCGGCTGTTGAAGCAGCCAGCTGGCCGGCTTCCCTTCTTACTCTGCTACAATCTAAGAAAGCTCGAGTACTTGTCCTCCCAGACGGCCAATTCCTTACCTGGCCATAGACTGCAGAGCAGCTATCCGGCTGGAAAGGCGGCAACCAAGGGAGGGCGGCTAAGGAAAACAGCCAAAAGATAAAAAAAACAAGTAGGAACGGAAACCAAGCACATGCATAATTATATTTACACAAAAGGCCTTTGAAAGGCCGGCATTCGACATAGTTTGAATACACCCCCAGTGGGTGGAACTGTGCAAATTTAATAAAAAGTTGTTCAAGAAGTAACAAGCAGGAAAGTAAAGACGGCGAGTCAGGCCAAGGGAGCAACTGGGGCGTCGGGCAGGTCGGTGGAGACGGGAGTGTTGGTTGGAGGAGTGGCCGGCTGGCGAGTCTCGGCTTGATCATCACCTGCGGCAGGCGGTGCGTTCGCACGCGCCTCGTTGCTGGAGGCACGATCAGGCTGAAGCTGGCTGACTTCTTCACCATCCGGCACAGTGTCTTCACCATCTTCCTCCTCCTCCTCCTCTTCGCCCTCGTCGCTGGAGTCGATCTCCTCTGCCGAGTCTTCACCGTCTGCCGGGTTCAGCCCGAACCATTCCTCCGGCTGAGCGACGCCGTCTTCATTTACCTCAGGAGCAAAGGCGCTGGTATCGGTGAAGTCAGCGATCGCCGAGGCATGCTAAATGATAGCCGGCTGCACTGCCTCCAGCTCCTCGTCAGCCTCCTACCGCCAGGTGCGCAGCTGGTCCAAGTTCAGCCCAGGATACCAAGCCCGGACGAACTCTAGCGCCCGACAGGCGCCGGACCGAGCTGCTGAAGCCTTCCATGCCTCGAGGCGGCCGACTTCTACCTCCAGCCAGTTGGCAGTCCGGCTGGGGGTGCGGGGAATCACCTCGCTGGGCCAGAGGGCGGCCAGAACTTGCGCTCCGGCATGCTGAAGACAGCGGAGCATGCGGTAGGCCAGCTGAAGGCGGGCTTGGATCGCCAAAAGCTGCTCCTCAAGCGATTGATTGGCTTCCGGTGCGATCTCAACCCCAGCCTGCCGTCGGGCCTCATGGTGAGCTTCGATGGCTTGATTGGCAGCGACGGAGTAGCCGGGGAAGTATTCTGCACAAAGAAGAAAGAAATAGAATAAATCATAAGATAAACCAGATTACAAGGACGAGCAAAGAAGTGAAGAAGAAGGCGGCATACCATCGATCAAATCTTCAACCCGGCTGTAGCCTTCGCTCAGCGCCTGCCTCGCCTCGGCCCAGCTCGCCACCTCGGTCTCATACTCGGCTTTGAGGGCGACTTCGCTGTCCTGCGCCACCTTCAAGGCCGCCTTGTGGTTCTCCTCCTGGTCGGCCAACTTCTTGGCCAGGCGATCACATTCCTGAGCCAAGGTGTTGAGCTCGGCCTCCCTGGCGTGAAGGGCGGTCTGGGCCACACCTAGCTGCTCCCTCAAGTCGGCATTTGCCCCTGCCTATATGGAGAAGAAGAAATTAAGGAAGAAGTCGCCAGGAAAGATCCGACCAGACTGCTCTGCAGTCGGCCCGAATCTCGGGGACTACACCCAGTGGGTGCGCTGATGCGCCCCCACATGAGATAAAAAACAAAAGCACTCATGCCGGAACTCCGTCAGATCGGCGGTCTTCTGATTCATCTCCCGGGCCTGGGAGTTAAAGGTAGCGGCGTGGAGGTTGTGATAGTCCTGCAAATAGGATGAAGGTGCGAACAAGAGAAAATCATTAAATCAAAGTATTCTGAGAAGTTCCAAGCCGCCTGCTCAGCAGCCGACTTGGAACTCGGGGACTACACCCAATGGGTGCGCTGACGCGCCCCACGGAAGAAATCAAGAGCAAGAAGACTCACCCGAATGGTCAACCGCGTTGCAAGAAATTCTTGGTTGTACTGCTTCAGCACGGTGGCCTGAGACTGGAGCTGGCTCCAGACATCCTGCGCCGCCACATTCAGCACGGCCGTCCCACCGCCCGGCGTCCACCCTGGCGAGCTAACGCTGGCCGTCTCCAAGTCATGCGACAACAAGCTGGAGCCCGCGGCCCTCTGCGGGTCCGGTTGTGAAGCCGCCCTCCCTGCACGCCGACAAGTCGGCGACAGGACCACGAGGTCCGCCCTCGCAGTCGGCTCGCCTCCAGCCGGCTGCTCGGGCGGCGCCTCGAGCTGGCCGCCTTGGCCTGTTACGACCAACGGTGGCGGTGCCGCCTCTCCCTCCGGGACGACTATGTCGCCCCCCTCCCTCTCCATCACCGGCTGGTCACGGCCGGCTTCCTATGACGGGGGCACCGGGATTTCGGGGGCCATGGAGCGGAGGGGGATGACGAGTTGTGGAGGTTGGCTATGAAGGGCCTCTACCGTCCTCTCTACGGTCGCGGCCTCCGCCTGAGCCTCGGCCACTACGTCGGCCGACGCCTCAGCCGACTCCGCCATTGTCTCCTGAGCCGCCTCGGCGGCGGCTGCCCTATGCTCCTCCGCCTCCCGCTCTTCCTGCGCCTCCCGCGCGTTCCGCTCCGTCGCCGCCTGGAGCTCGGCACGGGGGTCTACACGGTGGGAACTTGCAGATCCTCCCACCCCTCCGACTATGGAGGCGGTGGTAGTCCGCTCAAGAGAGAGTAGAGCCCTGGTTGATAAAACAAGAAAGGCTTAGAAGAATGCCGACTGAAGAGAAGAAAGAAAGGCGTGCAAAAATTAACACTTACGCCAAAACTGCCTGTGGCTACTTCACCACCTTGCGGAAGCGGGCCGCCTTCGCGGCCACCTCGTCCCGCTTGGTCGCCGCCGCAGAACCCTTGGGCTTCTTCAGCCGCCCGCCGAAGAGAGTCGATGCCGCCCGACGTTTCTGCACGCTGCCCCGTGTAGCCATCCCGCCAGAAGGGCCCGTGCACTGATGGTCGGATGCCGGCTGGCAGCATGGAATAGGATCAGCCTCGTCATCGTCAGGCCAGTCATCGAAACCGGCGGTGAACCCGGAGCTGCCTGTCTCGCCGCCTCCCCCTATAGTGTCGTCGTCTAAGGCGGCCGCCCCCAAGTCGGGGTCGTCAAGGTCGTCCGCCACGCGGTCGGGAGCGAACTCGCGTTCTGCCCCCGCGGTCCCGGTCGACGGATGAAGGAGGGGGTTCTGATTAAAAACAAGCCGACTGGTCAGAAGCCGACCAGAAAGAACTCGGCAACAATAGAATAAGAAAAGAAGGAAAGCTTACCACAGGCGGGGGGTTGACGTGAGAGTACAGCTCCTTGCCATACCGCCACTCCTCGGTGACCTTGCAGTTGGCGATGTAGTTCACCATGTAACATACCTCGTCGTGAGGCATCTCCTTGGTGCTCAGCCGGATTGGGTCGAAGCGGCCGCTCATCTGGCAGATCAGATGAGGGCAGCCTTGGAGCGGGAGCACCCGGCGCTCCACAAAGGCGGCTATCAGGTCGGACCCAGTCAGGCGCTCCGACTGGATCAGCACCCGAAGCCGAGCGACGGCGCCAGCCCCAGCCGACGTCAGCGACCTGGCCCGGTAGGACCACGAGGGTTGTCTCCCAACCGGCGGGCCGGCTACGTAAGCCGGAAGATTGACGTAGTCGCCCTGCTACGCGACGTTCTTCACATAAAAATAAGATTTCTGCCAAAGCTTCACCGACTGGATCAGCGCGATGGGTGGGAACGGTTTGTCGGCTGTCGATCTCCGGATGGCGATGAAGGCGCCTCATGGAGCCGACATGCCCGCGACGACCGTACCGAGCTTGGACTGGAAGAACTCCCCTGAAAGTTCAATGGTGGGGAGGACGCCGAGGAAGCCTTCGCACAGCGTGACGAAGGCCGACAGCAGCACCACCATGTTTGGAGTGAGGTGGTGCAGCTGAAGGTGATAAAACTCAAGAAACGAGCGGAAGAAGCCGCTCGCTGGAAGGCCGACGCCGCGCAGGCAGTGCAAGTAGAAGATTACTCGCTCTCCCTCCTCCGGCGCCGGAGAGGTCTCCCTCTCCAGCGCGAGACGGACCCGCACATGATCCTCGCTCGACAACTGCCACGTCTTGTGGAGGAAGTCGATGTGGTCTTCACGAACGTTGGAGCCGTCCCAAGAGCTCGACGTCGAGGCCATGAGGACGGGAAGGCGATGGAGAGCGCGGCGATGGAGAGAGCGGCAGCGGGGAGCGCGTAATTCGGCGGCAGCAAGACCGCGGCACGCCAAGAAGAATGGCGCAATGGTGGCATCGTGGAGAGCCGCTGCAGCGACAGAGAGAAAGAAGAAGAAGGGGATGGCGGAGCGAGGGCGAGCGTGCGAGCGACTGCCGCCCCCCTCCCCGCCCCTACTTATAGCCTTGTGCGGCGAAGCTGAGGAGGCGAGGCGTGGGGGCGTGGGATTAACTGTGCCCACTCCCCCATGTCCCGCGATTATTGCGCTTTTAAGACGAGTGGAGACCGCCGTCGAAAGACGTGTGGTCAGTTCGGGCCGCAAAAGATCCGCGCCCGGGCCGAGGCGTGGAAGTAGTGGGCCCCGGTCTGCAGCGGCGTCCCGTCACGCACGTGGGCTGGCAGGCCCTTCCAGCTGAGGGGAGCCACGTGGCGCGCAGGCGGCGGGCGGCCAGCCCGCAGCTTGGCTAGCACGCCAGCTGGTTCCCGCCTTCATATTTTGAGGAAACTTCGCTGAGAAGGCATGCATAAGTGAAGCCGGCTCCTAGCTGCCGGCTCTTCGGGATAGGAAGCTGATTGCGCTTCTCGTTCCCCTTTCAGCCATGAAGCCCAATCAGCTTCGGGGACTACTGTCGGAGTAAATGACCATGGGTAGCCTAGCCGACTCCCTTTGGCCCCTTGAAAAAACAACAGGCCGATCGAGCCCTGAAGCACCTAAGACGCGGGGCCGTCTTCCTCCGACCGGCTACCTCACAAGCCGACTATCGGAAGGTGGCCCAACCTCAAACTCTCTTGGAGGATGCCGCGATAGGGCCGACTCCAAGAGGCCGGCCACGAAGGGGCCGACTCCAAGAAGTCGTCCCCGGAAGATCGACTCCAAAAGGCCGGTGCCTGGCAAGCGGCCAGGGTCGTGCCCTAAAACTCTGCGCCCCCATAACAATGATGGGATGGGGCGTGGCAACAATGGAGCCTGCCACCCCCGAATCCCGGAGCACGCATGGCTACAGTATGCCGTACGGGGTAGCCATCACCCGTCCGGCGTGGCACTGTTGCCATGCTAATCATGACGCCCTCCACGACGGGCCGCTAGTACGGCCCGCAGGTGGCAGGCCCCCTTTGGTCAGAGAGACGCACGAAGGCGGCCCGGCCTCCCCCAGCCGTCCTCGGGCACGGCCGACTTCCTATGGCCGTCTTGCCCCCCTCCTCGGGGCGCACACACCATTAAGAAGACAAGACGGGGTAAGGCTACAGTGAGAGCCTGCAAGGTGGCGGCACTCTATCCATGCTTACCTCGACAAAGCCCTCGTCATCAGAGGCAAGGCAACAGTAACAAGCCCCCAACAAGACCCCCAAGTGGTGGGGCCGGCCTGTCGACCAATGAGTCGGCGGCCGGCGGGACCCACCAGTCGGCGGGCCCCAGCGGCCGGCGGAGAAGCCGGCGGCCTTAGACACTGACGGCCAGGGCCCGCGCCCAGCCGGATTACTGTTGTACCCCCGGGGGGTAGGCCTATATAAACCCCCCGGGGCACCCATGCAAAGGGTTGATCTCAGATAGTTCTAGACATCACCATAAGGAGAAGAGAGAGCTAGCCTTGCCCTTCTTCCTCCTCACACCGAACAGCTCAAGGAGCCTCTTGTAGCTTCTTGTCGATCTAGTGATCATGCGGAGACCCCGCAGAGCAGGAGTAGGGGTATTATCTCCACGGAGAGCCCCCAACATGGGTAAGATCCGCCGGCGTGCATGTCTTTGCCTCATCCCGTTTCCAGGCACCGGCGATGTCTTACTGGCTCCCACAATGATAAGCCATCTGTTGGCATATGTCGCACCTACCACCCGACAAAGTGCGTCCGGAAAAAAAACGATTTGCCCCCCTGACTGCTAGGACCCACCAGCTACATCTTCGCACGCAAGGAAGTGCTTGACAGTCGGGACCCACCAGGTCGAAGCGTATGTAGCGTTGTCATTGTAGTCGCGAACGTGTACGTACATACTGGTGGATGTAGAGGCGCGCACGTGTCGTAGTAGAGGCGTGCACGTGTCGTAGTAGAGGCGTGCACGTGTCATAGTAGAGGCGCGCACGTGTCATAGTAGAGGCGCGCACGTGTCGTAGTAGAGGCGCGCACGTAGCATGTACACGTACGTACAGCGGCCAGGGTGCAAGAAAGAAGATACGGCCACGTATGTACATACGGGCGGGGTCTCGAATGCCTACTCGCACATATGTAAGGCCAGGGCTCGTGTACATGCCTGGGTCGGAAAGGAGAAACAGCGTCGTCGTCGTGTTCATGGGGAGCCGACCGGCTGGGTCGGAACGGAATGCATCATCGTGTTCATCAGGAGGGCTTAGATGGAACAGGCGATGGAAACGAGGCCTGGCGTACCGCAGAACGGAGGAACCGGCCTTGTGTTCGACCGGCCACGTTCGAAACGGGATCCTGTTCATCGGGAGGGGTCTGGCATACCGCAAAACGGAGGAAACCGACCTCCTACGGTCGAAACAGGGGTCCTGTTGATCGGTAGGGGTGTGGCGTACCGCAAAACGGACAAAACGGACTTGTGTTGGAGCGCTACGGTCGAAACGGGGGTCCTGTTCATCGGGAGGGGTGTGGCGTACCGCAAAACGGGACTCCACGGGATACAGTTCATCTCCACCGTCGATCTCCTCCAGCCCCCACGGGCTACTGTTCATCCACCGTCGACCTCCTCTAGCCTCCACCTGCGACTGTTCATCCACGGGCTCCTGTTCATCCAGCCTCCACCGCACACTACTCCACCGGCTACTGTTCAACCACCCCTCTCCACGGGCTCCTGTTCAACCACCCCTCCACGGGCTACTGTTCATCCACCCCTCCACCGTCTATTGTTCTTCCAGCCCTCCACGGGGTCGTCCTGTTCATCCAGCCCTCCACGGGGTCCTGTTCATCCAGCCCCAACCGATTCGATCGATCGGGGTCCTGTTCATCCAGAGGCAACGCCACGGGTCCTGTTCATCCACTCCCACCACTCACTGTTCATCCAAACCCCACCGCAACACTCACTGTTCATCCAGAGAGGCAGCATAGATCGGCTTTAGTTAGCAGCAGTAGCAAAGGAATAGCTCGATCGGGTTCAGTTAACAGCCATCGATCAATCGCTCGGGTTCAGTAACGCGTAGCCTGCAGTGCAATCGCTCGGGTTTAGTTAGAGCCCAACGCCTCGCTCGGGTTCAGTTAGAGCCAACGCCTCACACACACGCGCGTACGTGTACGAGAGAAACGCGCATCGCTCGGCCCCCGACCACCCAACGTCACCGGGAACTCCCCGAAATTTTCCTCGTCCTCGCTTCTACCACGGTTTTTTCCGTCACGGACGGCCCAAAGAATGTCATGCAGCTGCGTCTCCGGCCCGCCCAGGACGAAAAGCCCATTTTTTGTCATGATTTTTTGTCATAGAAGTAGGAGCCCACCAAATCTATGATGATACCGGGTTTTGTCACAATTATCGTCATAGAAGTGTCATAAGTATGACAGAAAAAAGTTTCGTTCGGCCCAAAATGTCACGGATGTGTCTTTTTTTTGTAGTGAGACATCAAGATCTTTTCTGGCGCCTTTGCCGGGGAGGTGAGTGCTTGAAGGTATATCTTTAGATCTTGCAATCGAATCTTTTTGTTTCTTGTTTTATCACTACTTTAGTTTATAAAAGAAAATTACAAAAAAATTGGAATTGAGTTTGCCTCATACAATTCATCTTTTTAATATCTTTCGTGAGAATGATGGTAAGGAAAATTGTGCTCAAGTGCTAGAAGAAGAAGTCTATAGAATGTTTGGCACTAAATCTTTGAATGATGAGCATGATTGCAATGTTGTTAGTATGAATTCCTTGAATATCCATGATGCTAATGATATGCAAAGCCACAAGCTTGGGGAAACTATGTTTGATAAAGATGATATTTTTTGTCCCCCAAGTTTTGATGAGCAAATTTATTATGATGAAAGCATGCCTCCTATTTATGATGATTATTGTGATGATATGTATGCCATAAAGAATAAACATAACCATGAAACTTGTCATCTTGATTTTAATTTTCAATTGTATTATGCTTCACATGATAGTTATTTTGTTGAGTTTGCTCCCACTACTATTCATGAGAAGAAGTTTGCTTATGTAGAGAGTAGTAAAATTTCTATGCTTGAAGATCATGAAAAGAATGCTTTAGGTTCTGGTTATATGGTTGAATTCATTCATGATGCTACTAAAAATTATTATGAAATAGGAACATATGCTTGTAGGAATTGCAATAATATCAAATTTCCCCTCTATGTGCTTAAAATTTTGAAGCTATGCTTGTTTTACCTTCCTATGCTAGTTGATTATTGTTCCCATAAGTTGTTTGCTCACAAAATCCCTATGCATAGGAAGTGGGTTAGACTTAAATGTGCTAGTCATATTCTTCATGATGCTCTCTTTATGTTTCAATCCTTATCTTTTGTGTGAGCATCATTGAAATCATCATGCCTAGCTAGGGGCGTTAAACGTTAGCGCTTGTTGGGAGGCAACGCAATTAATTTTTGTTCCTTGATTTTTGTTCCTGTTTAGTAATAAATAATTCATCTAGCCTATGTTTAGATGTGGTTTTATGTTTTAATTAGTGTTTGTTCCAAGTAGAACCTTTGGGAAGACTTGGGTGAAGTATTTATGATCTTGCTGTAAAAAACAGAAACTTTAGCGCTCGCGAGATTAGCTGCCATATTTTACTGGAGAGTGATTTTAGGTTGGTTCTTTTTGAATATGATTAGTAGACAAATTACTCAGATCCACCAATTTAATTCAGAATTTTTGGAGTTACATAAGTATTCGAATGATACATATTACTATAGACTGTTCTGTTTTTCACAGATTCTGTTTTCTATGTGTTGTTTGCTTATTTTGATGAATCTATGAGTAGTATCGGAGGGTATGAACCATAGAGAAGTTGGAATACAGTATATATTACACCAATATGAATTTAGAATGAGTTCACAAAAGTACCTAATGGTGACTTATTTTCTTATACTAGCGGAGCTTACGAGTTTTGTGTTCAGTTTTGTGTTGTGAAGTTTTCAAGTTTTGGGTGAAGTTTCGATGGAATACGGAATAAGGAGTGGCAAGAGCCTAAGCTTGGGGATGCCCAATGCACCCCAATGTAATATTCAAGGACAACCAAGATCCTAAGCTTGGGGATGCCCCGGAAGGCACCCCCTCTTTCGTCTTCATTCATCAGTAACTTTACTTGGAGCTATATTTTTATTCACCACATGATATGTGTTTTGCTTAGAGTGTCATTTTGTTTTCTTTTGTTTTGATTGCCGTTTGAATAAAATACCAACATCTTAAATTCTTAAATTAGATAGAGTCTTCACATAGCTACATAATTATTTAACTACTCATTGATCTTCACTTATATCTTTTTGGAGTAGTTTGTCATTTACTCGTGTGCTTCACTTATATCCTATGAGTAAATGGTTGAATGAGTTGAATGTCATAAATCTGAAATTATATATATTTCATATGCCTACCCCATTGGGATTAATGACTTCACATCTAAGAAGTAGAGGTGGTAAATTTATTGAAGGTTAGCAAACATTCTATTGGTCACTTGAACAATTCATGAAAGAATATTAAAGGAAGAGAGATTTCACATATAAATATACTATCTTAGACATCTTCTATGATTATGAGCCCCATTAATTATTTTCAAACCTGAGCAAATTAGTTGAAATTGGACAAGCAAGACAACATAATGAGTTATGCTTGGGTATATTTGTATAGAAGTTATATTGTTATAGATCCTCCAACATGTGGTGCTTGCTGTTTAGAATCCTTTGCTAGCCAAATATCTGTACTAAGCAGGAATACTGCTTGTCAAATCCCTTGAACCAAGTTTCTTCCATGAGTGTCCACCATACCTACCTATATGCGGTATTTACCTGCCGTTCCAAGTAAATTTGCATGTGCCAAACTCTAAACCTTCAAATAATAATCGGTTTTGTATGCCCGAATCGCTCATGTAGCGACTAGGGGCTGTCAATATCTTCCATCCTAGGTGGGTTATTCTCATGATGAGTGGACTCTGCTCATCATTCACGGGAAAAATGGCTGGTAACTGGGATGCCCAGTCCCATGATCAAAAGATCAAAATCAAATCAAATTAATTGCAAACAAAACTCCCCCAGGATTGTTGTTAGTTGGAGTCAACATTGTTTCGGGAAAGCCATGGATTGATGATTGTTGGTGGAGGGGGAGTAAAAGCTTTACCATTCTGTTTGGGAACCGCCTATAATGTATGTAGTATGGAAGATATTGGGAACTCTTGGTTGCTATGTTGACAATGAAAGCATACCTGTCAAAAGTATTTGTCTCTATTTCAAAATTGAGCTCTGGCACCTCTGCAAATCCCTGCTTCCCTCTCCGAAGGGCCTATCATTTACTTTTATGCAAGAGTCAGTAGTATTCCTTCTCATTCCAATCTACTCTTTTAGTTGGCAAGCATCATGTGATGGGAAAGATCTAAGCATATATGGCCATTCAAATATATTTGATCATGAATTATTATTGTTGACAATTATCTATATGATAAGTAAGTTGGGAGGCGAAACATTAAGCCCCTATCTTTCTCTGTGTTCGATCGATGCTATTTGTTCTAAAAATATGCTTTGAGTGGTAGCAATCATGGAAGACTATATGATAGTTGAGTATGTGGGATTTGCTAAATAAAAGCTCTTACATAGACCCTTCCTGAAAATAAGATGAATTGCAATTGTTTGATGATTGAGAACATAGTTTGCTAGTTTTCAAGAAAGTTTATGGTCTATGCTTTAACAATTGAATAGCTTGTTACTTGATCATCAAAAGCTTTATGAGATGAGCTACTATTATGACATATAATGATGCTAGAAAAGGTGACTGAAATTATCATTGATCAAACTGGTGCACCTCCTAGCATTCACACTTCATAAATTCTTTCTTTTATCATTTACCTACACGAGGACGAGCAGGAATTAAGCTTGGGGATGCTGATACGTCTCCAACGTATCTATAATTTATGAAGTAGTCATGCTATTATATTATCTGTTTTGGATGTTTATGGACTTTATTATACAATTTTATATTATTTTTGGGACTAACCTATTAACTGGAGGCCCAGCCCAAATTGTTGTTTTCTTGCCTATTTCAGTGTTTCGAAGAAAAGGAATATCAAACAGAGTCCAAACGGAATGAAACCTTCAGGAGAGTTATTTTTGGAACGGAAGCAATCCAGGAGACTTGGAGTAGACGTCAGGGAAGCTTCGAGGAAGCCATGAGGCAGGGAGGCGTGCCCTACCCCCTGGGCGCGCCGCCCACCCTTGTGGGCCCCTCGTGGCTCCCCTGACCGACTTCTTTCGCCTATACATATCCTCAGGCTCCTGCGTCTCACGTGCCTCCCGTGCGTTCCTCTCCCGCGCCTCCCAGTGGGCAGCAGCTGGATACGGATGCCGAGCGTCCGCCGAGCCATCCACCGGGTCCATCACTGAGGCAAACGAAGCTGCGAGGTGGCACAGGCCGCAATGTCCAACAGAAAAAGCAAAGATAAAGAAAAACCCCATGAAACAAGAGCATAAACTCGGAAAAGGCGGGCATGCTTACCCGGATGTGAGCGGCAAGGGCTTGGGCCCCTTCCGGCTGGCGGCCACCTTCTGGGCCTCCTGCCGCTTGGTGGCTTTCGCCTTCCTAGTGGCGTCCACCTTCTTGGTCCTCTTTTCCAGGTGGCTGCCATACCTCCCCCCCCCCAAGCGGCGCTTGTGCCCGCCAGGTGCGGCCGCCGGCTATGGCGTTGAAGTGTCGGCTCCTCTCTCTGTGCCCCTCTCAGGTGAGCGCTGCTCGTCGTCGCCTTCGTCATTGTCCAGCCAAGGCCGGACGTCGCCGACTCCTCCTTCTCTGCCTCCTGCGGAGCCGCCTGCTTCGGGGCTGCCAGACCCACCTCTGCCTCCTGCGGAGCCGCCTTCCTCAGCGCCGCCATCTCCTCTGCCGCCTCCTCCGGTGACCTCCTCGTTGCTGCCTTCCTCCGTGGCGGCCGCCCCCAGCTCGGGGTCTTCAACGTTGTTGTCCTTGCGGTCCGAAGTCCACTCGTAACCAGGAGGCGGCGCACCTTGGCCCGGGAAGCACTGCCACAAAATCTGACTGGTCAAGTCAGAAGAACAAGGAATGTAAAGAGCGGAGCAGTCGAATCTCGCACTTACCGCAGGAGGAGGGTTGGCCCGGCTATAAGGCTCCTTGCCGATGCGCCACTCCGCCTCGTTGAGCTTACAGTTGGTTATGTCATTGACATGGAGGGCCACCTCCACCCTCGGCATATCCTTCATTGACATCCGGCATGGATCTCGATGGCTGCTCATCTCGCAGATGAGGTGCGGTCGGAGCTAGAGCGGCGACACCCAACGCATGATGAAGCCGGCCAGTAGGTCGGCCGGCTGGAGGCCCTCCCTACTGGTCATATCCTCCATCCAGATGAGGATGTTGACGATGTTGGGCGGCATGAGTGCTTGGGTGCTTGCTGCTACTAGTTGCCGCATGATCTAGCAGGCAGCCCTGGCGTGTAAGGTGGCAAATTGACGTAGTCTATGTTCCGGAGATTCCGAACGTAGAAGTACGACCTCTGCCAGAGTTGGGCCGACTCGTGTAGAGGGATCAGGGGGAAGCGCGTGCCGCTTCCTGAGCGCCTCATGGCCACGCACGCTCCGCACGGGGCCGGCTCATCCTTCACTGCCATACCAAGCTTAAGGTAGAAGAATCTACCCCATAGCTTGATAGTCGGCAGCACACCGAGGTACCCCTTGCAGAAGGAGACGAAGGCGAAGCGGCACACCACTGTGTTGGGGGTGAGGTGGTGCGGCTGCAGTCGGAAGTAATGGAGGAACTCCCGGAAGAAGCCCAAGGCCGGGAGCGTGAAACCACAGAGGAAGTGGGCGTGGAATACTATGTACTCACCAAGCTTCGGTTGCAGTGAGATCTTCGGCGCGGGGGGGGGATGCGCACTTCCACGTTATCAGAGCATGGTATCCTTCGCGTTGCGCGGAGGAAGTCGATGTGGTCTTGATGAATGATGGACCCCATCCATCCGCTCTTCGCCATGACGAAAGGACGGCGAGGGGGAGCTCAATGGAGAAGAGAGATGAAGCGCGCTACGACCACGGAGAAGAAGACGAAGGTGATGAGCAGCAGTGAAGCCGCAGCAGTGGCTGCAACGGAGGGACTGCTTTGACAAGCAAAGACCACGGCGAGGCGACAGTGACGAGGGAGGAAGCCGCTGCAGTGCGTTGGCGGTGACGGAGCGGAGCAGCACATCGACGGCAGTAGAGAGGAGAAAGGAGAGAGTGGGGAGTGGGCGCGCAAGTGTTCTGCTCCTCCTCCTCCCCCTCCCCCCTCTTTATAAGTGCCGGGGGCGAAGCGAAGGCGATATGCGGGCGTGGGATTAACTGTGTCCCATGCCGCACGACCCCTTGCATTCCTCGCATTAAGGCGCAGTTATGGCACCACGGAAAGGCAACCGCCCGCCTCGGACGCAGCGGATCCGCGCGCGGGCCGAGGCCCTGTAGCAGCGGGCCCCGACCTGTGGCAACGTCCCGTCGCGCGTGTGGGCTGGCAGGCCGGCCCAGCCTGCAGGCACCATGTGGTGCGTGCCTGACGAATAGTGCCACCCGAGTCCCGCTTGCCGGTTCGAATTCCACCAGGCGGACACGGCCTCGTCCGGCTCCTGGCGTCCGATTCCTTTCAGCCGGATGAAGCAGAAGGCGGAGGATCACTTAAGAAGGAAACTGTGAGGCCCTTCGGCTGCTGAAGGCCGTAGGACCTCACCAGCTTCAGGGACTGCTGATAGGCAGATAGACCTCGGGTAGCCTCATCAGCACTTCAACACTTTTTAAGACATCGGGGCTGGCCTAGCCCCTCAGTTCGACTGGTCGCAAGGCTGGCCCTCGGGGCCGGCTGGTGCCAGAGGATCGCCTCCTAGAAGGCGGCGGACCCCAAGAAGGTGGTGTGCTCCAGAAGGCGGCAAGGGCACGGGCAGACCCCTAGCAGGCGGCCTTCCCTCTTCCTTGAAGTTTGAGCCAGACCAAGAGACAAGTTGGGCATGGCTATAGTGCGCCATGCCTCCCCTGAATCCCGGGAATATGGTTAATGTGATCGCTGCCAGGCGGCCGCCGACCCACCCAACGTGGCACTGTAGTCACGACGCGTCCAACATGGCCTCCGTCAGCACGGATGGTGCAACGGTGAAGAGCCATTCGTGGGACCCACAGGCGGCTATCAGATTTTGGGTTCCGGCAGACCCTTGAGGTTCGAACTCTGGGGTGCGCGCGAAGATCTCTCCTCTACCTACTTACGTCCCAACGCCTCACTGAGAATCTAGGCTAGCCAAATGAACAACACAAGGGACACAGGGTTTATACTAGTTCAGGCCACCATTGTGGTGTAATACCCTACTCCAGTGTTTGGTGTGTGGATTGCCTCAGGGGCTGATAATGAACAATACAAAGAAAGAACAGCCTTGCGAGGGATGTTCTTGTGGATGGAGAGGAATTGCTCCATCTCTGTTGGCTCTGGGTGAGATCCAGATGAGATGCCTCCTACTGTGGTGGCTAGTCCTATATATAGAGGCCCTAGTCCTATTCCCAAATATTGAGCGGGAAGGGCGCCAACAACGGCCATTTTGAAGGGGAACATCTAGTACACTTATCCTGACTAAAGTTGGTCTTCGACTGCCAAAGGCCCTGACGATGACACCGTCTTGGGATCCACGATGACCTCCATCCTGCCGCTCTGCTGGTCTTGGTCTTGTTACAGTGAAACGATAGCCTTTGCCTGATGCCTTGGTCTGTGCTTGCTCCCTTTGCACCAAAGAGGAAACAAGGACACTGTGCAGGCCAGCGCCCGCCTGGTCTCAGTCGTCATGGCTTGCGTCATGAGCACCTCGCGAGGTACCCTTGCCTTGATCTCTCCGCCTCCTCGCGAGCCTGCCTGGCGAGGCCGTTCCAAAGGAAGCTTCCTGTCGTCCGCCCCACGAGGCTTGGCCCCTTGCGAGGGTCGTGAGCTTGAGTAGATGAAGATGGGCCGCACTGGGCCACCACTTGAGCCACGCCGCAGGCCGCAGGCTGGCAAGTCTAGGGACCCTGTTCCCAGAACACCGACAGTAGCCCCCGGGCCCAAGGCGCACTCGGACTTGGCTTAGCAGAGAAGAGAAGGGGCAAGTGCGAAGCGCCACAGGCCCCAACAGCCTGCGGCCTTGGGTGCCGCGTGGCGGTTGATTAGACATGGGCATCTCCGCTTCCCCACGGCACCTCAGCAATCATTCGACATGACAAGTCCCTGCATGCAAAATGAGTCAAGATTACCTGCGATCATGAAGGCCGATGGTTGGCCTCCTCCAGCTATAAGTACGGAACGGTGCGAGCCCTTCTAGTCCATCTCTCCTTGCTCCGCCTCTTCTTCTTCGCTCCTCCCCCATTGGCTCGTCGCGTGCCATGGCACCCACGAACAGGTTTTCGGCCGCGGAGAAGGGGAAGGCCCGCCGGGAGGGGCCTGACTCCCCTCCGGCTAAATGTGGCCGAGGTCGCCCCCACAAGCATCCCGCGACTCCTGCGAAGACTGCCCGAGGTCTCGGCGGAGGCCCCTTGCTTGGCGAATGGCACTTGATTGGCGGGGGAAGGCGCGTCGTGGCTGCGCGGCCTCCCCGCCCGCGATTTCATTCGGTGGAGGTGCTGCCGGGGTTCGTCATTTGGTCGGAGGAGCCGGCTGGTACCTGGCTTCAGCTCCCCCGCTTCTTTGCCGACGAACTGCTGGCTGCTGCCACGGGCGGTCTCTGGCTCCAGGCGGACAGCTGCTGCAGCAGGGCCTCTTGGGTGGCGGTGGAGGTTTCTGTTGCCGGGAACGTGGCGCTGACTCGCAGCTGGCAGACGTTTGCCCGCGCGCGTGGCCTAGGCCAGCGATGCACTCTTCACATCAAGTTCGACAGCGACGCCACCCTCTTCAAGAAGGTGTTCGGAGAAGATGGTTGCCGTGCCGGGGTGCCGCCCTGAGAGAGACACAGACGGCCGAATGCTCAGCCTTGGCGACAGCGGTGGCGAAGACGAGAGCGGGGCGGCGCCTAGCAGCGCCCGCAGCTCGCCAAGCTTCGGTGACTCCCCTTCTGGTGACAGCTCCTCTAGCGGCGGTCGTGACCAGCCACCGGGCCATCGCGCTCGTTTTGAAGGGGGGGGTGGGTCGTTCCACCGCTGCACCTCGGTGAAGCATGCGGAAGGGACCTCTTGAGCTCCGGAGGGAGATGCGGATCTTCTCCCTTGGGCTGTCGTTGGCGAGCCGCGCTCATTTTGTGCCATCTGCATAGAGAGAGAAATATGGAGCCCCGCGGGGGCGTACTAGACTGTTGCTGTTAATTATCATGCTATTTCTATCATCTCTGTGTCGTGTTGTGGTGTTGCGTGCTCATGCGTAAGAATAACTTAGCTCGGTGGGGGGTTCATTGCAGCGCCAGCTTCAGGAGGCTCCGGCCAAAGGCCTTGTCATGTGTCTCGAGGCCTGCAAGAAGAACTTGCCAGAGGGTTAGGCTTCGGTCCCGGGCTGCTGGGGCGACCAGCTCGGGTCCAGCATTCGCGTCGTGATACACGTGGGGCATTGATCGGGAGAAGTGCTCCCGCTGCAAACTTAGGTCGGGGAACCTCACGAAATCAAACCAGAAGACACTCGCGAGGGTGCCCGCGCATCCCCCCTCGCGAGGGTTACGAAAAGAAAGAAGATTCAGGCGAGGGATAAAGACAGGAAAACGCAGGCCCGGGACAGCGCACAACATCGAAAGCAACTCCAACTAAAGTTCCAAACAAAGATGAACTAGCCAACTGCAGAAAGCAAATGAAAAGCCGCATCCGGCACCTAATCTAGTCTTTGATGTCTTCTGACCAGCGCAGAGTTAAGTGCTGGCATTGGGCATGGGCGGGAGCCCCCGAGGCCCAGGGGCGGCACTTCGGAAACTTCGGGGCGTGTGGGCCTTTTCTTGAGGGGGGGCGAGCTTCACAGGCATTGGCCTTCTTCACAGGCATCGGGCCTTTCCCAAAGCGACAAGCTTCACAGGCATTGGCCTTCTTCATAGGTTCGGGCCTTTCTACCGGATTGCGGGTTCCGGCAGACACTTGAGGTTCAAACTCTGGGGTGCGCGCGAAGATCTCTCCTCTACCAACTCGTGTCTCATCGCCTCGCAAAGGATCTAGGCTACATGATGAACAACACAAGAGACGCAAGGTTTATACTAGTTCGGGCCACCGTTGTGGTGTAATACCCTACTCTAGCTTGTGGTGTGGTGGATTGCCTCTAGGGCGGATGATTAATAGTACAGGGGAAGAACAGCCTCGCGAGGGGTGTTCTTGTGGTGGCGTTGTCCTTTCGGAGGGGTCGATTCGAGATCTACATATGCCTCTATACTATGGTGGCTAGTCCTATATATAGAGTAAGAGGCCATCGTCCTCTTCCCCAAATATTGAGCGGGAAGGGCGCCAACAATTGGCCATTTTGAAGGGGAACATCTAGTACACTTATCCTGACTAAAGTCGGTCCTCGCCTGTCAAATACTTTGACGATGACGCCGTCCTGGGCTCCACAGTGACCTCCTTCCTGCCGTTCCGCTGGACTTGGTCTTGTTGCACCGAAATGGTAGCATTTGCCTAAGGCCTTGGCCTGTGCTTGCTCCCTTTGCACCAAAGGCGAAACAAGGACACTACGCAGGCCAGCGCCCGCCTGGCACCCGCCTGCCTCGATCGTCATGGCTTGCGTCACGGGCACCTCACGAGGTACCCCTGCCTTGATCTCTCCGCCTCCTCGCGAGCCAGCCTGACGAGGCTACTCCTAAGGAAGCTTTCCTGTCGTCCGCCCCGCGAGGCTTGGCCCCTCGCGAGGTTCTTGAGCTTGAGTTGATGAAGATGGGCCGCACTAGGCCACGGCTTGAACAACGCCGCAGGCCGCAAGCAGGCAAGTCTGGGTACCCCCATTCCCAGAACGCCGACAGTAGCCCCCGGGCCCAAGGCGCGCCCGGACTTGGCTTAGCAGAGAAGCGAAGGGGCAAGTGCGAAGCGCCACAGGCCCCAACAGCCTGCGGCCTTGGGCGCCATGTGGCGGTTGATTGGACGTGGACGTCTCCGCTTCCCCACGCCCCTCATCATGCACTCGCCTAGGCGGACCCGCGTTTGCACACAGTTATTCCCTTTTCACCATCCGCGCGCTCCCCATCCTTCCTTTCTCCCGGAGCTCCAACCTCTTCCTCCAAACCAACTCGAACTCCCCCCCCCCTTCTGTTGCCATGGCGCCAATGAACAAGGGAAAGGGGAAGAAGCCCACGCCTTCGCCCCGCCTGCCTCCGGCAGCGGCTCCTGCCGTCGATCGATCAATCATACTCAACCCTGAAGCCTTGGACAAGGTCGGCTCTGCTCTTGCCTCCATCTTCAACGAGTGCGGGAGAACGACGGTCTGGCCCGCATCTCATTACTCCTTCAACAGGGTCGTCACCGAGGTCTGATTCTTCGCTGATGCCCTGTGGGCGGGTTTGGTTCCCCCCTTTTCTGATTTCTTTAATGCGGTGCTCTCCCATTATCAAATCCACATGATGCACCTGGGTCCCGAATCCATTACTCTCCTTGTTGTTTTCTCCTTTGTGTGTGAGGCCATGGTGGGCATTCCTCCTTCCGTTACCCTCCTGCGCCATTTCTTCTCTCTGTGCATGAGCGACCCACTCAATGCTCGGGGTGCGTGAGCTTCCTCGCCGTGCCGGAGACGGCTACCTCGGGGATCGACTTCAGCCTTCCTCCTCCTTCGCCCAGGTTTAGAGAGCGGTGGATGTATGTGGACGTCGGAGTACCCAGCCCCCTGCTCTCGCACCCTACCTCGCCTGTTGTCCCCAACTCAGGTTGGGGTCATGAGATGCTCACGAGCCCCCGGCTCGCCTTCGTTTGGCATCGCTTCCGGAATCTGAGGGCACTCGACGTAACGGCGCCCAAGGTGGTGAAGGAGTTCCTTCAATGTCGCATTGCTCCTCTCTAGCGCCATTCCTGCCGGATGTGGGCCTTTGCAGGGCACGAAGACCGCATGAGGCTCCAGGAGGAAGATCTGGCGCCCGAAGTGCTGAGGACGGTGCTCAGGGTCCTGACTGGCGATCCCTCCCTAGGCAGCCTCCGACAGGGGGCTGCCCTCTTATATCTTTGCTCGGGCAGGGCCGATTTTGTGAGGAAGATGCCCAATTTTGACGAGTGGGGGCTGCACCTGGTCGGCCTCACTGGGCCCCGTGGGAATCCAGTCGCTATGGCTGCTCTTTTGGTTACCCACGGCGGTCCTGCCCCAGGTGATGGGGCGGGGAGACAGGAACCGCCGGGGGCTGAGGGAGCCGATGTCGAGACGCTGGCGCCGCACGGAGCTTCGGAGGTGGCGTCCCCTAAAGCTCGTATTGGAGCAGCGGCAGGCGTGGAGTTGCAGCCTGCGACTCCTGAGGCCGAGGCTCCCAAGGCCCCGGCCGTCCTTCATGAGGCGGCCGCTGGCGGTGCGTTCTAGGCTGATGCCTCTGACGCCGTTCATCTTGACGCCTCCTCTGTGCCACAGATCGACCCTTGTGCCGAGCGCTTGGGCCGGTTCCGCATGGACTTCGAGGCCCTCCGCAAGAGAAAGGAGGCCTCGGGTAGCGATGATCACCCCTACCGTCTATTGAAGCGCAGGAAGCACTTTGCCATCGACGAGTAAGTCCTCCTCTTCCTGGTTCCTTACTTTCCTATTGCTTCGGCTGACCATAGCCTTTCAGGGCCTTTCCCGTCGAGTTGATGGAGGCGGCTGGGGAGCCGTTCCCTTGAGCTTCACCTCCTCCGCCGATTTTGAGTGTCCCGAGCTCGAGTAATGCCCTTGCCGCGGGGCTGCTTGGAGAGGTAAGCCGCCCCGCGGAGCATCTTGACCCTGCGCGCCCCGCGCCTCTCCTCCGCAAGTTCCCCTGGGGCACTGCCAGCCTGTCCCGCGCTCCCTCTTTAGTCACAGACGGTGACTGGCTGAAGTCGATCCTGAGCTCCTCCTTGGGGAACGAGCCAGCACCGGGCTGGATCCACGGCAGGGCCCGTCCGGCAGTTATGGGGGCGCCAGCCCCCAGCCCCGTGCCAAGAGGGGGTGTGGAGCCTCATGGCCCTCCGCATGCGCCAGGGGCGGAGGACGACGTGGAAGACGTGCTTAGGCGCGCCCGGGAGCGAAGTGCCTTCCGTCGAGAGTTCCTTCAGAAGGCGGCGGATGCGGTGAACCAGCTCGGGGAGGAGCTTGCTCGGGAGGATGCACGCCTCGTGACCGAAGGCCTGTGCCTCGCCGATGAGAGGCGCAAGCTGAGGGTGGCCGTCAGCCTCGCGCGGCACCAGCGTGATATTGAGAACGCGAAGGCTGAAGTGTCGCTGGCAGCCTCGCGGGAGGCCTGTTCCCAAGCCGTCGAGGAGGCCCAGGAAGCAGACCGATGGCACAAGGCTGCGAAGGAGCGCGCATGGGAGATCCAGGCCTGGAGCAACACCTTGCAGCGGCAAGTGGAGCTGCGCCAGGCGGCCCTTGAGTCGCTGAAAGGGGGGGCTAACGATGAGGCGGAGCTCCGGAGGCGCGAGGAGGCGCTAGCGCTGGGGGCCGCCGAGTGCAACCTTGACCTCGAGCGGCTGGAGATGAGGGAGCCCCTGGTAACCTAGGCGGAGGATGATGTCAGCGTGCGCGAAGCCCATGTTCAAGAAGAGGTTGACCGTCGCACGGCGGAAGCTCGCTCCAATCTTGAGCGCGAGTACGAAAGAAGGTTGGAGCTGATCAGGGCCGAGGCTGAGGGTAGGACCGCTGCCCTCAGGGCCAAGCTGGCTGAAGTGACACGGCGTGCGGATCCTTCCAGGGCCGCCCTTGGTGCAGCGCAGGCGGAGCTGGCTTCTTCCCGCGCTGAGGTGCTCCTTCTTCAACAGAGGGTTGACAACGCCGAGGCCGTTGCACGGCGGAATGAGGATGAGATCCGTCAGCGGCAGACTTTGGAGCATGTGCACGGTCCCATGCTCCGCGAACTCAGGTAAAGGGCCAACGCGGCCCTGGGCAACATCTGTGAGGCGGCCATTGCGGAGCCCCGTGTAATTAATTATGCTGGCAACCTCCGGTTCTTCACAGACATGGTGACGCAGCTGGAGACCCGGTCTGACAGGGCCCACAGGCTTGTTGAGGAGAGGAGCCGTGCCCTGCTTGGACGTGCTTTCTCCCGCGTCTTCAGTTATCTTCAGGAAAGGGACCCTCACTTTGATTTGGACGCCGCCATCACGTCGGTGCCTGCAGTCATTCGGGGCGATCTGGCACATTGGGTGGAAGATAACGTTGACGCCCTTGTTAGGGCCTTCGCCACTGATGACGACAGCATGGTCGTGGCCGCCGATGAAGGCGGCGTGGTGAATGAACATGATGCTGACGACGGCGACGGCATGGATGATGGTGAGGCCAGTGACGCCAGTGATGCTTCCGGAGGCGCTCCCGAAGATGCATTGGGGGATTTGTCTGATTGATCGCATGTCATTTCCGCTGTTTATCATGCGCGGAAAGAGTTCGGGCTCGGCCCTGAAGGTTGTCAGAGCATTTTAGGAGGGGAGGCCCCTCGTGTGAAAGTTTGCAGTTAGGGTGCGTGTAGACATAGCACCATATGTATGCTCATGCTGAGCGATTGGCCCTACATTGAGTTGTTTGACTTGTTTACCTTTGACCCGGATGGGTCCCGAGCGTGCCTACGGGGGCCGCAGTGCCTTGAGTATCTTCTGAGTGAACCCACTGATCTTGCGATGAGAGTCTCCTGAGAGGGCGCGGTGACGGCGGTCTGGGTGATAGACGTGTCTGGCCTGGCCCAACTCACGAGGGGCTCGCGAGGGGAGGTAGCAGACGCAAACTTTGGACGCAAGGCCGAAACCAGAACGCGAGAGATTGCTCGAACGAGACTAAACACCCCTTCCCCGAACACACACAAGTCTCAAGCTCAAATCCAACTTAAATTCAAATCAAAGGAACTTGACAACAGAGAAAAAGGCAAAGAGCAAAAAGCCGCGTCCGGCACCTAGTCTAGTCTTCGACGTCTTCTCACCAGCACGGAGCTAAGTGCTGCCACTGGGCGTGGGCGGGAGCCCCAGAGGCCCGAGGGCGGCTCTCCGGAGACTCCGGGGCGTGTACATCCCCAAACTCATTATTACGTGAGAGTGTCACGGGCAGGGAGCTTCACAGGCACTGGGCCTTCTTCACAGGTACCGGCCTTGCTTCATATTGCCAGACGAGGGCCCCGCCTTGCGCCACACTCTACCGCCATTGACGGCGACCGGAGACCATGGATGACACCAATGGGATAGAGCGGTCGCCAGCGGTTCCCCTGACGACCATGGGTCCTCTGCCGGGGGCAGGCCCTGAGGCACCTCCCCGGCAGAGGGCCTACCTCCTGAGAACACCTTTCTCCGGGTGCCGCAGAGGCGATCCCAGATCTCGGCCCCTCTCTGGCAACCCCCAATGCCCTCCTCCTGAGGGATAGGAGGCTGCAGCTTTGGGGCAGCCATCTGCTGTCGTGACCTACACCCCCTGCGACCCATGGTTAGCATAAGACTGCTCCTGAGGAATCAGCGGTACCCAGTGGTTGTCGCCACTAGCGCGGTTGTCAAGGTTCTCGTGGGGTTCCTAAAAGGGCTCAGCTTCTGGCGTTTCCTCCGCCCAGCTTGGCCCGACGAACGAGTTGTGGTCTTCTTCCAGTGCACACTCTTGATCCACCATGTGGGGCACATAGGCCTCTCGGGGCGCCGTCCCGAGGGCTTCGCCGTAGTGCCCTTGACGCCACGCAGTCCGACTTGGAGTGCTGTCTTGGTGGTGGCGCGGCGGTTCGCTGAGGCCGTAGGCTGCAGCGTGCGCCCCCTCGCCGGTCGGAGGCGAAGCCGGCATGGCCTATCGCCTGGTGCCGACATTCAGGTTTGCGTTCAGGAGGCCTAGAGGTCCGCTCGGTGTCGCGTGGGTGCGTATGGGGCCGTGATAACCCACAAGTATAGGGGATCGCAACAGTTTTTGAGGGTAGAGTATTCAACCCAAATTTGTTGATTCGACACAAGGGGAGTCAAAGAATATTCTCAAGTATTAGCAGCTGAGTTGTCAATTCAACCACACCTGGAAACTTAGTATCTGCAGCAAGGTGTTTAGTAGCAAAGTAATATGATAGTGGTGGTAATGGTAACAAAAGTAAAGACAGCAAAAATAATGTTTTTGGTATTTTGTAGTGATTGTAACTGTAACAACGAAAAAGTCAATGAGCGAGAACCAGTATATGGAAAACTCGTAGGCACCGGATCAATGATGGATAATTCTGCCGGATGTGGTTCATCATGTAACAGTCATAACATAGGGTGACATAGAACTAGCTCCAGTTCATCAATGTAATGTAGGCATGTATTCCGTATATAGTCATATGTGCTTATGGAAAAGAACTTGCATGACATATTTTGTCCTACCCTCCCGTGGCAGCGGGGTCCTATTGGAAACTAAGGGATATTAAGGCCTCCTTTTAATAGAGAATCGGAACAAAGCATTAGCACATAGTGAATACATGAACTCCTCAAACTATGGTCATCACCGGGAGTGGTTCCGATTATTGTCACTTCGGGGTTGCCGGATCAGAACACATAGTAGGTGACTATAGACTTGCAAGATAGGATCAAGAACTCACATATATTCATGAAAACATAATAGGTTCAGATCTAAAATCAGGCACTCGGGCCCTAATGACAAGCATTAAGCATAGCAAAGTCATAGCAACATCAATCTCGGAACATAGTGGATACTAGGGATCAAACCCTAACAAAACTAACTAGATTACATGATAAATCTCATCCAACCCATCACCGTCTAGCAAGCCTACGATGGAATTACTCACGCACGGCAGTGAGCATCATGAAATTGGTGATGGAGGATGGTTGATGATGAAGATGGCGACGAATCCCCCTCTCTGGAGCCCCGAACGGACTCTAGATCAGCCCTCCCGAGAGAGATTAGGGCTTGGCGGCGGCTCCGTATCGTAAAACGCGATGATTTCTTCTCTTTGATTTTTTTCTCCCCGAAAGCCAATATATGGAGTTGGAGTTGGCGTCGGAGGGCCGCCAGGGGGGCCACGAGGTAGGGGGGCGCGCCCAGGAGGGCGCCCCTTACCCTCGTGGACAGGGTGTGGGCCCCCTGGTCTTCATCTTTTGCGAGGATTTTTTATTAATTATCCTAAGACATTCCGTGGAGTTTCAGGTCGTTCCGAGAACTTTTATTTTCTGCACAAAAACAACACCATGGCAATTCTGCTGAAAACAACGTTAGTCCAGGTTAGTTCCATTCAAATCATACAAGTTAGAGTCCAAAACAAGGGCAAAAGTGTTTGGAAAAGTAGATAAAACGGAGACGTATCAACTCCCCCAAGCTTAAACCCTTGCTTGTCCTCAAGCAATTCAGTTGACAAACTGAAAGAGAAAAAAGAAAAACTTTTACAAACTCTGTTTGCTCTTGTTGTTGTAAACATGAAAAGCCAGCACTCAAGTTTCAGCAAATATTATGGACTAACCATACTAACAATAACACAAAGGTCTCACAATTACTCATATCAATAGCATAATCAGCTAGCGGGCTATAATAATAAAACTCGGATGACAACACTTTCTCCAAATAATCACAACATGATATAACAAAATGATATCTCACTAGCCCTTTCTGAGACCGCAAAACAAAAATGCAGAGCACCTTCAAAGATCAAGTACTGACTAAACATTGTAATTCATGGTAAAAGAGATCCAGTCAAGTCATACCCGAAATAAACCAATAATAATGAATGCAAATGACAGTGTGCTCTCCAGCGGGTGCTTTTTAATAAGAAGGGTGATGACTCAACATAAAAGTAAATAGATAGGCCCTTCGCAGAGGGAAGCAGGGATTTGTAGAGGTGCCAGAGCTTAGTTTTAAAATAGAGATCGAATAACATTTTGAGCGGCATACTTTTGTTGTCAACGCAACAACTATGAGATGACGATATCTTCCATGCTAAACAAATTATAGGCGGTTCCCAAACAGAATGGTAAAGTTTATACTCCCCTTCTTCCACAAGCATCAATCCATGGCTTGCTTGAAACAACGAGTGCCTCCAACATTCAACGGGTCCCAAGGGGAGTTTTGTTTGCAATTATTTTTATTTAGTTTGCATAAAGCATGGGACTGGGCATCCCGGAGACTAGCCATTTTTCTCGTGAATGAGGAGCGGAGTCCACTCCTCTTGAGAATAATCGCCTAACATGGAAGATAAGGGCAGCCCTAGTTGAAACATGAGCTGCTCAAGCATACAAAACAGAATTTTGTTTGAAGGTTTGGAGTTTGGCACATAAAAATTTACTTGGAACGGCAGGTAAATACCGCATATAGGAAGGTATAGTGGACTCATATGGAACAACTTTGGGGTTTTAAGGAGTTTGGATGCACAAGCAGTATTCCCGCTTAGTACAGGTGAAGGCTAGCAAAAGACTGGGAAGCGACCAACTGGAAGAGCGACAATAGTCGTAAACATGCATCAAAATTAATTTACACCGAATACAAGCATGAGTAGGATATAATCCACCATGAACATAAATATCATGAAGGCTATGTTGATTTGATTCAACTACATGCGTGAACATGTGCCAAGTCTAGTCACTCAATTCATTTAAAGGAGGATACCATCCCATCATACCACATCATAATCATTCTAATAGCATGTTGGCACGCAAGGTAAACCATTATAACTCATAGCTAATCAAGCATGGCACAAGCAACTATAATCTCTAAATGTCATTGCAAATATGCTTACTTCATAATAGCTAACCCAGGAACGATGAATCATCATATTTATAAAAACAAGAGAGGTCAAGTTCATACTAGCTTTTCTCATCCCAATAAGTCCATCATATATCATCATTATTGCCTTTCACTTGCACGACCGAACGATGTGAATAATAAGAAGAGTGCACGTGCATTGGACTAAGCTGGAATCTGCAAGCATTCAATAACCAGGAGAAGACAAGTAATATGGGCTCTAAGTTAAATAATCAATCATGCATATAAGAACCACTTCAACAATTTAATCATGGTCTTCTCCTACTGACCTCCAAAGAAAAGAAAAGGAAAACTATTTACACGGGAAAGCTCCCAACAAGCAAAAGAAGAACGGGAAATATTTTTGGGTTTTCCGTTTTAATTTCTACAACAAAGAAATTAAACTAACTAAATTTTTTTGGTTTTTCTTAAGGTTTATTAAACACACAAGAAGAAAGCAGGAAAAAGAAAATAAACTAGCATGGATATTACAGTGAAAGAGTATGAACACCGACATCTAGCAATGAGTGTGTGTGAACATGAATGTAATGTCGGTGGGAAATACGTACTTCCCCAAGCTTAGGTTTTTAGCCTAAGTTGGTCTATTTCCAGGCATGGCCTGGCGGATACCCATAAGTGAAGTTGGGGTCATACTGTGACGAAGAAGGCTCTGGCTGCCATTGGCTGGCAGCCTCCTCTGGATCCCAAGAATAAACGGATAATCGTGGAGGCTCATCTTGTGGCTCCAGTTCCGGGGCGGGTGCAGGATTTCGATAGGCTTGAATGTCCGCCCACGGAACAATGTGAGGACCTACAGACAAGTTAAACAAAGAGGGAGCAGGCAAAGTAATAATCTCAGGGTGATGTTTATCAAAGTACAATTTATATTTGAGTTCCCCTTCACGACTCTTAATAAGGAAATCATGCGCTAGCATACTCCTATAATCTAAATAAGCACCAGGCAGCGATGTTTCCTCTTCCTCCTCATGCCTAATAGGTATTTCAAAATGTTCAGCTAGGCGTGAGGCATAAATACCTCCAAAGATGGGGCCTTTAGTACAGTTCATACTTAACCGCCTAGCAAAAATTCCACCCATACTAACAGAGTTACTTCAATATAAACCATGGAACAAAATGATAACATCAGGAATACTAAGGTTTCCACAGTTTCCGCGACCTATTAGGCAACGACTAGCAAATAAGGCAAAGTAGCGTAAAACAAGAAAATGTATGCTAGTGATTCTTGCATCAGAAACCTTCCTGGTTTCTCCCACCGTGATAGTATTAATAAAAGCTTCTACTTCATTACGGTGTGGTTCATCCAAGGTGCCCTCAAAAGGTATTTTGCAAACCTCGCAAAATTCAGCTAATGGCATCCGCTTAACAACGTCGTATAAATGAAATTCTACCGATGGAGGTGAACTCTTAGCGAAAAAGTAGAAATTTTGCACAAAAGTATTTGTGAGTAAGAGATACTGATGACGTTGGTCGCGAAGGAAGTCGGTGAGGCCAGCATTCTCAATTAATAAATAGAAGTCTTCATAAATCCTGGCTCTCCTCAAGAAGTCATCGGAAGGCCATTCACACGGCCGGACATCCGCGGTGCGAGGCAAATTAAATTTGGGCTTCTGTTCTTCTTCCTTTTGTTTTTCCTTAGCACTTCGGCTCGATGAGCCCCTCAAGAATCTCTTCATTAATTCTGAAACAATCTGAAATTTTTAGTAACTTCAAATAAAAGTGAACCAACTTTAATAAAATTGATAGCAACAACTCCTGCAAGTGCCTAGAGCCTATATAAAGCATTGGAACTACTTGGAACCATATAAATTTGACATGCAAGCTCAAGAACATGGTCACCTATGCAGCACAAATTTGCAATGGATAAAGCACTAGAACAAAAACTAATTGGACCAATGGAGGAGTCACATACCAAGGAACAGTATCCCCAAGCAGTTTTGCGAGAGGTGCTTTGAGCAAGGAGATCGAAAATCACAGCAACAGGGGCTGGAACTCGTGCTTGAGTTGGTTTTTCGTGTTTGTGTGAGACAGAGGAAGAAGATGGGTGCAGGAATAAGTGGAGGAGGGCCACCATGGGCCCACGAGGCAGGGGGTGCGCCCAGGGGGGTAGGTCGCGCCCTCCACCCTCGTGGCCAGGTGGCAGCTCCCCCCGCGGTGATTTTTGCACAGTAAATTCTTAAATATTCCCGAAAAAATCATATTAAATTGGCATGGAATTCTGAGGACTTTTATTTTTGGGAAATTTTTATATTGCACGGATAAGTCGGGAGACAGACAGAAAAGTACTATTTTACTTTATTTCTACTAAATAACAGAAAATATAAAGAGGGTACATAAGGTTGTGCTTCTAGTTTCATCCATCTCGTGATCATCAAAATGAATCCACTAACAAGGTTGATCAAGTCTTGTTAACGAGCTCATTCCGATTAACATGGAACCGAAGAAATTTCGAATAGCACTAAGTTACCTCAACGGGGATATGAAAATCCCCAACAATGAGTATATCATACTTTTTCTTGACAGTAGGGAGAGGAAATTCAAAACCTCCAAATATAATCGATGGAATTTTTCCAATAGAGTTGATATTGTGGACCTGAGGTAGTTTCCTCGGAAAGTTTACAGTGTGCTCATTGCCATTAACATGAAAAGTGACATTGCCTTGTTGCAACCAATAATAGCCCCTGCAGTATTAAGGAATGGTCTTCCAAGAATAATAGACATACTATCATCCTCAGGAGTATCAAGAATAACAAAGTCCGTTAAAATAGTAACATTTGCAACCACAACAGGCACATCCTCACAAATACCGACAGGTATAGTAGTTGATTTATCAGCCATTTGCAAAGTTATTTCAGTAGGTGTCAACTTTTTCAAGTCAAGTCTACGATATAAAGAGAGAGGCATAAGACTAACACCGGCTCCAAGATCACACAAAGCGGTTTTAACATAATATCTCTTAATGGAGCATGGTATAGTAGGTACTTCGGGATCTCCAAGTTTCTTTGGTATTCCACCCTTAAAAGTATAATTAGCAAGCATGGTGGAAATTTCAGCTTCAGGTATCTTTCTTTTATTAGTAATAATATCCTTCATATACTTAGAATAAGGATTTGTTTTAAGCACATCAGTTAATCGCATACGCAAAAAGATAGGTCTAATCATTTCAGCAAAGCGCTCAAAATCCTCATCATCCTTTTTCTTGGATGGTTTCGGGGGAAAGGCATGGGTTTTTGAACCCATGGTTCCCTTTCTTTACCATGTTTCCTAGCAACAAAGTCTCTTTTATCATAGCGTTGATTCCTTGATTCTGGGTTATCAAGATCAACAGCAGGTTCGGCTTCTACATCATTATCATTACTAGGTTGAGCATCAACATGAACATTATCATTAACATTATCACTGGGTTCACGTTCATCACCTGATTGTGTTTCAGCATCAGAAGTAAAAGTATCATCTGGATTCTCAGGTGGCTCAACAATAGGTTCACTAGAAGTTTGCAAAGTCCTATCATTTTTCTTTTTCCTCTTTTTAGAAGAACTAGGCACATCAATATCATTTCTCTGAGAATCTTGCTCGATTCTCTTAGGGTGGCCTTCAGGATACAAAGGTTCCTGAGTCATTCTACCGGTTCTAGTAGCCACTCTAACAGCATAATCATTTTTCTTACTATTCATTTCATCAAGCGCTTCTTTTTGAGCTTTAAGTACTTGTTCTACTTGAGTGGTAACCATAGAAGCATGTTTGCTAACAAGTTTAAGTTCACCTCTAATATCAGCCATATAATCACCCAAGCGTTTAATCATATAGGCATCTTGTTTTAATTGTCTACCAAAATAAGCATTAAAGTCATCTTGCTTAAACATAAAGTTATCAAACTCATCCAAGCACTGACTAGCAATTTTAGTAGGAGGGACTTCAGCTTTATCATATCTATAGAGAGAATTTACCTTTACTACCTGTGTCGGGATATCGGGAGGTTCTTCAGTAAATAAGTAATTGAGATCATATACTTCTTCAACAGGCGGTAAATTAAGACCGTGTATTTCTTCAATAGGAGGTAAATTCTTAACATCTTCAGTTTTAATACCTTTCTCTTTCATAGATTTATTTGCCTCTTGCATATCTCCAGGACTAAGAAATAGAACACCTCTCTTCTTCAGAGTTGGTTTAGGAATAGGCTCAATAATTGGCTCAGGAGATGGCTCGGGAGGTGCCCAATTATTTTCATTTGTCAACATATTGTTCAATAGAATTTCCGCTTCATCTGGTGTTCTTTCCCTGAAAAGAGAACCAGCACAACTATCCAGGTAATCTCTGGAAGCATCGGTTAGTCCATTATAAAAGATATCAAGTATTTCAGGTTTCTTAAGAGGATGATCAGGCAAAGCATTAAGTAACTTGAGAAGCCTCCCCCGAGCTTGTGGGAGACTCTCTTCTTCAATTTGCACAAAGTTATATATTTCCCTCAAGGTTGCTTGTTTCTTATGAGCAGGGAAATATTTAGCAGAGAAGTAATAAATCATATCCTGGGGACTTTGCACACAACCAGGATCAAGAGAACTAAACCATATCTTAGCATCACCCTTTAATGAGAATGGAAATATTTTGAGTAAATAAAGATAGCGCGATCTCTCATTATTAGTAAACAGGGCAGCTATATCATTCAACTTAGTAAGATGTGCCACAACAGTTTCAGATTCATAGCCATAGAAAGGATCGGATTCAACCAAAGTAATTATATCTGGATCAATAGAAAAATCATAATAATCCTTATCGGGAACACAAATAGGTGAAGTAGCAAAAGCAGGGTCAGGTCTCATTCTATCTCTAAGAGATTCTTTACTCCATTTAACTAGCAACCTCTTAAGTTCATATCTATCCTGGCGAGCAAAAATAGCGGCAGAAGATTCTGCATCAAAAAGATAACCTTCAGGAATAGGAGGCATATTTTCATCATCACTCTCATCATTGTATTCAGGTGTAATAATCTCTCTTTCTCTAGACCTAGCAATTTTCTCATCAAGAAATTCACCAAGGGGCACAGTAGTATCAAGCATAGAAGTGGTTTCATCACAAGTATCATGCATAGAAGAAGTGGCATCATCAATAACATGCGACATATAAGAATTCATAGCAGTAGCAGGTTTAGGTGTCGCAAGCTTACTTATAACCGAAGGAGAATCTAGTGCAAGGCTAGATGGCAGTTCCTTACCTCCCCTCGTAGTTGAGGGTAAAATCTTGGTCTTAGCGTCTTTCAAGTTCTTCATAGTGTCCAGCAAATATAAATCCCAAGTGACTCAAAGAATAGAGCTATGCTCCCCGGCAACGGCGCCAGAAAAAGGTCTTGATAACCCACAAGTCTAGGGGATCGCAACAGTTTTCGAGGGTAGAGTATTCAACCCAAATTTGTTGATTCGACACAAGGGGAGCCAAAGAATATTCTCAAGTATTAGCAGCTGAGTTGTCAATTCAACCACACCTGGAAACTTAGTATCTGCAGCAAGGTGTTTAGTAGCAAAGTAATATGATAGTGGTGGTAATGGTAACAAAAGTAAAGACAGCAAAAATAATGTTTTTTGTATTTTATAGTGATTGTAACAGTAACAACAGAAAAGTAAGTGAGCGAGAACCAGTATATGGAAAACTCATAGGCACCGGATCAATGATGGATAATTATGCCGGATGTGGTTCATCATGTAACAGTCATAACATAGGGTGACACAGAACTAGCTCCAGTTCATCAATGTAATGTAGGCATGTATTTCGTATATAGTCATATGTGCTTATGGAAAAGAACTTGCATGACATCTTTTGTCCTACCCTCCCATGGCAGCGGGGTCCTATTAGAAACTAAGGGATATTAAGGCCTCCTTTTAATAGAGAACCGGAACAAAGCATTAGCACATAGTGAATACATGTACTCCTCAAACTATCGTCAACATCGGGAGTGGTTCCGATTATTATCACTTCGGGGTTGCCGGATCATAACACATAGTAGGTGACTATAGACTTGCAAGATAGGATCAAGAACTCACATATATTCATGAAAACATAATAGGTTCAGATCTGAAATCATGGCACTCGGGCCCTAGTGACAAGCATTAAGCATAGCAAAGTCATAGCAACATCAATCTCAGAACATAGTGGATACTAGGTATCAAACCCTAACAAAACTAACTCGATTACATGATAAATCTCATCCAATCCATCACCGTCCAGCAAGCCTACGATGGAATTACTCACGCACGGCGGTGAGCATCATGAAATTGGTGATGGAGGATGGTTGATGATGACGATGGTGACGAATCCCCCTCTCTGGAGCCCTGAACGGACTCCAGATCAGCCCTCCCGAGAGAGATTAGGGCTTGGCGGCGGCTCCGTATCGTAAAATGCGATGATTTCTTCTCTCTGATTTTTTTCCCCGGAAGCCAATATATGGAGTTGGAGTTGGCGTCGGAGGGCCACCAGGGGGCCCACGAGGTAGGGGGGCGCGCCCCCCATCCTCATGGACAGGGTGTGGGCCCCTTGATTTTCATCTTTTGCGAGGATTTTTTATAAATTATCCTAAGACATTCCGTGGAGTTTCAGGTCGTTCCGAGAACTTTTATTTTCTGCACAAAAACAACACCATGGCAATTCTGCTGAAAACAGCTGTCAGGACCCCGACTCAATGCCACATCGATCTAGCATGTAACACCTCATATCACTTTGTGGCCTCACGCACGGTATTCCCACGGGTGTCGCCCTACCTTTTCCCGGGACCGTTTGCGCCTTTTGGCACACGTATATGATAGTGTCGCTAGCATCCATATGATAAGGAGCCTGGGCTGACATGGCTAGTCGTAAACCCAAAGTGGCACAAACTTACATGGATAGGCATCCATGACCTAGCATCGAACGTGTCGGTCATCAGCGAGTGAATCCAGGCTGTAGCACTGGGCTAGCAGGACTCCGGTGAACCGGGCTGTAGCGGGCTAACAGGACTCCGGTATTCATCGCGTGATATTTCCCCGAAGGGACAGACACAGGAACGAAGAAGGACACATGCCGGCCAGCCTAAGTGTTCCGGAGCAGTAGCAAGCTACCATGGCTCGGTGGAAGCACTAGGAGACATTTCCCGGTAAGAGGGGCTACTAAGGATAAACAACTAGATAGTCAGATCCCACACATACCAAGCATTTCAATAACATACACACAATATGCTCGATATGTGCAAATACAACATGGCATCACAACATGACTCTACGACTCAAGTCTTTATTAGGCTCCAAGGAGCGAGACATTACAAACATGGGTCTCACGACCCAACATTCAGAGCATACAAGTCAAAACACAAGCGGAAGCTATCATGTCTGAGTACAGACATCTACAAATGAAAAAGACTTAGAAGCCTGACTATCTACCAAATCCTGCCGAGGGCACAAGATCGTAGCTGAGGTACCAAGCTAAACGTCGAAGACCACGCGGAACTACTAGCGAGACTGATGTCTCTCTGCAAAAACATAAAATAGGCAAACGTGAGTACAAATGTACCCAGCAAGACTTACATCAGAACTAACTACATATGCATCATTATCAACAAAGAGGCTGGTGGGGTTTGACTGCAGCAAGCCAGCTTTTACTCGGTGGCTATCCTAAACTACGAATGCAAGTAACTCTTTTGAGGTGGCGCACACGAGTCCACATATTCACCATACCAATACACCACTATGGATCCGCTCCCGTATCCCTACGAGAATGCCAACCATAGCACTCACGCTTATCTTGCGCATTTTAGAGTATCCACTTTCACTTGTCTATGAACTGTATAGGCAACCCAGAAGTCCTTTACCGCGGACACGGCTATTCGAATAGATCATATTAACCCTGCAGGGGTGTACTTCTTCACACACGCTCTCGCCACTTACCGCCATGTACACCTCGTGTATCTCGGCAACCTTCAAGCGGAAGCCTGGCGAGGGAGTCGGCCACGACCTGACTAACCACACAAGTCTCTCGTCCAGGTTTATCACCTATTCGGGTTCCATCCGCAAGGAGATCCAGCTGGGGTGTCGCTCACGGCCCCAAACGATGTGTGCAGGGTTCCCAAGCCCACCTTGACGGGTGGATCTACGCTTGGTACACCGTGCCACGGTACCTAGTCTGTCCCAAGCCCACATGTACCAGGTGCCACTTGGTAGACTACTAACACTACCTACAAACACCAGAAACTAGTTGCATCTCCTGGACAGAGATCAAGTTGATTAATAAGTCGAGAGGGGCACTTAAGCATTCCAATGCGTGGTAGTAGCTGGTCATGGATCACAAACACAGAACTCAGTTCCTGAGGACGGCTGCAATGAGACAACCCACCATGTGCTCCTACATGGCCTCTCACCGCTACCTTTACCAAATCGTGTTCACACACTTAGCTCTCAACAGTAGGACATGTTCACACACCTCTAATTCATCCCTGATGAATCAGACCTGACTCAACTCTAAGCAGTAGCAGGCATGACAAACAAGCATGAATGAGTAGGCACAACAGGGCTCAAACAACTCCTACTCATGCTAGTGGGTTTCATCTATTTACTGTGGCAATGACAGGTCATGCAAAGGATAAAGGGGTTCAGCTACCGCGGCAAGTAACAGATGAATCGTTGTTGTTCTAATGCAGTAAAAGAGAGCAGGAGCGAGAGAGTGGGATTTTATCGGAATGAACAAGGGGGGTTTTGCTTGCCTGGAACTTCTGAAGATAATATAGCTCTTCATCGGTGTCATCGAACTCATCGTTGGAACCACGTCTATCGAGAGAGGACAAACACCGGCATCACAGAAGGAAACGTAATCAATGCAATGCTCAATATGATGCATGATCATGACGTGTCAATATGCCGTGGTTTGAGCTGATGCAACTAGCAGCAAGTTAAATGGAGTTGGTTTGAATCCAAAATTCAAATCCAAACTCCATATGTGAAGGTTTAAATGCCATTATATGATTTGTGCTAAACAGCAGCTATAAGTTGTTCTAACATGCATGCAAATGGTACAGATGGATAGATTGGATTTTTCTGATCATTTTTCATATATAAATTATTTCATTTGGAGTTACGGTTGAATTTCTATGAATTTTAGAAGTTTTCAACATTTTCTGGAATTTCTTATATAAGAATAAATCCAGAAAATAAGTTACTGCGTCAGCATGACATACGTGTGATGTCAGCAGGTCAACAGGTCACGGTCCGGTCAAACCTGACAGTGGGTCCCGCATGTCAGTGTGATTAGCTTAACTAAATTCATTTGGTACTAATCCTAGTTAATTAGCGGGGCTGGGCCCCACCTGTCATTGACCCAGGGGGTCAAACTGGCCCACCCGTGGTCAAACGGGGTCAGCGGGGTCAAACCCGCCGGCAACTCGACGCCGGCGAGGCCCGAGACGGTGGCGGCCGTCGGAAACGCGCTACGGGGCACGGGCGAGGCCGTTCTTGGGCTTGTTGGAGAGCTCTAGCAGGTGCGCATCTAGTGGTGGTGGAGGCTGGGTCTATCGTGGCCGGAGCCAACGACGGCGAGCTCCAAGGCGGCGGCCGGAGTTTGGCCATGTGTGGGGTTGGGGCTGCGGCGTGCAAACGCAGAAGCTGAGGCGCTAGCGAGGCACTACGCGATGCGGCGGGCATGTTGGTTAGCACGGGATGACCAAATGGTCGCCGGAGCGACGCCGGCGACAAGCTCGAGCGGAGGCGAGCTTCGGCCTCAATGGCGGCGGCGGCTACAAGGCGAAAATGACGCGGGGAAGAGAGGGGAATCGACTGGAGGCTCACATGGGTCGCGTATAGATGGTCAGCGAGCTCGGGGAAGCGACGACGGTGGCGAATCGACGGTGAAGATCTCCGGTGACCCGAGGAGGAAGAAGGGGTCGGGGACGGTGCTTCGGGGGTCTTCCAGTCGCGTGGCTCAGTGAGGGGGGTTGGTGACGAGGCGCAGGAGCTCGGGAGCAGCTCGGGGCATCGTCTGGACGGCGGTGGTCGCGGAAACAGCGAACGGTGGCGACGGGCGTGTTCGGTGGCGTCGTAGGGAGAGAGCAGATGAGGGAGAGAGGTCCAGGGAGAGAGGAGAGGGGTGCAGGGGGTGTTGGGCGTCTCCGTGGCGCGTCTGGAGGAGTCGGGGTGGAGGAAGCAGGCAGGGAGCTGGCCACGGCGATCGCACGCGCGGCGACACGCCTCTGCCTACTGGCAGAGGTTGAAGGCGATCGCTTCGCCCTGGTGGGCTGGGCCTCAGCTACAGTGCTGGGCCAGCTGGGCTGCCAGGTGAGCGTCAGGTAAGTTCTCTCTCTCTTTTATTACTCTTTTTCTATTTCTGACATTTGTTTTAATTTGGTTTTTGAACCAAACTAATTTTATTGCTTCTGATAAATTTTGCAGGGACTAAAAAGGATTATTCCAAAGCCCCTCAACAAAAAATCAGAATTATTGGAGCAATAAATTATATAGTATTTATTTACTCCAATTCAAAATACAATATGTGTTAATTCAACAATCCAAAATGTCATGCAAAAATGTGCATCACCTCTGGTTGCTGTTTCCAGCATTTCCAAAAATGATGGACATTTTTGAAGGCCATTTGGGTTCACTGAAAAATATTTTAGTTGAACCTGGTGGATTCCTTTTTAATGCTAGGGTTTGAACATCCCCCATTTCAAGTTTTAAAAGAATTTAAACATGATGCATGGAAGCTAAAGCAAAGACAAGCAAGGCCTGACCTGGGGATGTGACAACTCACCCCCACTAAACAAGAATCTCGACCCGAGATTCAAGCGTAGGGTAATATGAAGGGGAAATGCAACCTAACACAATCTTCACGATCTAGGTTTCCCTTCATAAGGACGCTGACTCTATAACCATCTTTAACTTGATGTCTTGCTCCGAGAACTCCAACCGACATGACAACGAGAGGAGAAATAAAGCTCTAGAAGGATCGATCTTCTCGAAGGTCGAACAACTCGGGATTAACTCACGGAGTGGGACAAATGATGAGGGTTCACTAGGTAGACAACAATTCCACGCTTAAAAGGGTGGTGAACGGTTGTCAACGTAGCGAGGAGTTGAGTTGCCATGATACCATAACGAGACATCTTGGAGGAGGTGACTCGTGGAGTCATCCCTTAAGTGGAAAAAAGAATTACCTTTGAAATAGAGATCATTGAAACTCTTTATATCAGCCTAAGGCAAATCACAGCAATCGATTGGCGGAGTTCGGTAGAATGGCATCCCTAGATTAGAATAGATGATGTGGATTACCTTGTTGAAAACAACACAAGGGATGATTTTAGTAACTGGGAAGAAGCTCAACAGTGGAGAGTGAGTTCACTATTTGAAAAGTTATAGCATAACTGAGGAAACTGATAGCAATCCCAAATAGTGCCGATGATAACACCTAGCGCTTGTGCGTGCTCTCAAGAACTTGAGCACTTCCATATTCATCAAGGTATTACCAATATCCGTGTCAAGGATCCTGGCAACACAATGTACTACCATGATGAATGCCGGTAGAAGGTGCAGATGCAAAGGAAGATAACACCTTCTCAGATTTCACCTCGGCGGGGCCAAGGGGACAAAATCTGGATGATCGACCAAGAGACATTTAGCACTCCACTTCTAATGTTCTCCTTGATGTGCTAGCGTAACCCATTTGTTAAACTGGGTTGATATCTAGGACATCAAGTAAAGGTCGGACTTCGGGAACACAAAAATCCATAAGGAACAACTAGGGAGTAAATCCTACGAAATCCTTATGGGGAGGTGGCCAACTTCTTCAAACAAGATACTACAATAATAGGTCTTCCGGCTGGGTGTGTTGGCCACGACATCCACTTTACCGGTCATCGAGGGACCAATATTATAGTTCTTGGGAAATGTTCCAACCATCATATCTGCCTGAGATTCAGATCTGGTTGGTGTCAGGATATTCCAGACTCATCGAGTCTAGGAAGAAAAATGAAAGTTTGCAACACAAATCGACGAGATGACGTTGCGAGATTCTCGGGAAATGAACTACGATAGCAAGCTCCAAAGCATGAGCTGGTTCTGCTACGCACGTATGAACACGCTGTTCCAGGCAAACATGATCACATGGTAGTCTTACAATAAAACACTACCGAGTTCTGGTAGGGAACCATCATTGAGGATATCGAAGTTCTTTCATAAGTCATGATTCTTAAGAAGGAACTTCTTCTCCTTGAACAATTCAATCAGTGGCTTGGTGTGCTAGGGAATCCATATGGAGTGGAGGTAATTAATCTACAAACCATAGAATACATTCGCACATGCATAACTGACTTGGGATGGTACCAGAGGAAACAAAACCAATCTTTCTCGAACTCATGATGGCAACTTGCACCAAATGAACATGAATTAGAGGAGGTCACTTCTTTCATCCGAACATATGCTTCATGCACGGGACATGAAGATAATGCTTATAGAAGTTTCCAACACCAGCTGGATGTTCAACACGAATCATGGTGGAGACAAAATGCCGCTGATGGTCTCAACAGCAACTCATCGGAATTTCCATATCACTGGACTTCCACTATTATGTGAACAATGTGATAGTATTGGTCAGACCCAAAAGATATAATGGTGTATGCTCGAGGAAACAACCACAAGTAAGACAACATTACGCACATCATTGGTCCTGATTTGATTTGAGGATAGCCCACACTCAAACCAAAGTTTTGGCAAGACAATAGGTCCAACAACTGATCACGAGGATCAATCGATGAAGATATCAACTTTCTTCAACACACACACAAACACAAGATATCCCTTTTGGGAAATGAACTAAGTTAGGCAAGCTTTATCTTCCAACTCTCCAAGTTGCTGTTCAGCTTAACCATCTAGCTCAGGGGTATCCAACACAGACTCCTGGAGAAGGGGTGGTTTACAGGAATAAACCAACTTGATCACGAACTCAACATAGCGGTCAGGTGACAACCTGGTAATACTTCCGAGAAGATATTCCAAAAATCACGAACCACCGATATGTTACTAAGCTCGAGGACAATCTTGCTTTTCAGGGCAAGATGATATGATCAAAGAGCGAGGGATTTGGTAATCCTAACTCATTGATCGAAGGGTGCACCAGGAAAATGGACTAGGTAGCACAATCAACCTTAGAATGATAATTCAATAATCAGCATGCTAAGAATGAGGTTGTTGTCCATTTAACTACCAAGCAACGGAGTTGCTAGGCGTATAGGTTTCACACATCACGATTCACTTGTCGGCATTCCGGTTGCGATAACACGAAACCGAGGAATGAATAAGGATGGTGAGAAGTATCACTACGTCAAGAATTCACAAGAGATGGTGCACAATTCCCATGACATTCTTGATATAAAGATGGTAATACTCCAAGGTAGAGCGGAACAAGAGCTAGATTAGCATTTTGATCCATGGAATACAACGGCTTTGACAAAATCCTGGATATGGATGAGGTACTGGAGTTTGTTTCTCCTAGTCATCCTGAATAGAATGGCTTGACGAACCACAAGAATAATAAGCATAGATAACACGAATGCACAATTACTCCTGACTATCAATTGATAGACGAAGATCGGAATACGACTGAAGAGGGACAACTCAAAGGAACATACGGTTTCTGAGTAGTGGATGCATAGGTTAGTATGTCGAAACAAGTTCAACAAGTTTCTTCCGGATAACCCATGCAAAAAAGTAGAACTGGCAGAGTTGCAATATAGAATGGAGAACTCATTGAGGGCACTCCTGTTGTGATCTTTTGATCCAACAAACTTCTGCCATAAAGTGGTTCATAGTATTTGGAAGAAGGAAATACCACGAACTTCGAGGACTATTGCAAAGGTTGCTAATAACCTAAAGGAACGAGCAAAAACTATCAACATGAAGCAAGTAGGGTGAATCTCGGGTTCAAAACCTAAGAGTAGAATACCTACTACTAAGTGGCATCACGGGATGCTTTCGAGAATGATGGCCAGAATCATCACACTGGGAAGACAAATCATGGCTAGATTACTAGATGATCCCCTAAGACACCTAGGGTCATAATAATAACTCCAACATATATGTCGAGGTAATAGAATACCTCAACTCAGCGTTTAGTGTGGTTAATCTGGCCCAAAGGGACATCGAAACGGAAGGAAGGGATTTGCAAATGCTTTAGACTATTTAGAAACCTGGGATGACTCGGACAGCATAACGGCTGTAAATGCTCAAGAAGATTGGAGACATCCTACAAAATGGTGGCATAACCACTCGATCATCACAATATCAAGATTTCGAGATCAACAGTTAACATACACAGGTGGAAACTGAACTGAGGCTTAAATCCAACAATCTTATAAGTCTACGGATTAGTAACACGTGATCCTGATAGAAAGATGAGAAGCCTAGTTCTTAATTCCCGTAGGAAAGATAAGATGACTCGGATCAGAAGGGCATAAGGTATAAGGAGTAAAAAGAGCCTTACGTTCCATCCCACAATCAATTCCCTTATATAACTAAAGCATTTCTAGACTCAACTTCGACCAGTTTGGCTTGGTAATCCTACAGGCAGTCAAGCTCTGATACCAAAGCTGTCAGGACCCCGACTCAATGCCACATCGATCTAGCATGTAACACCTCATATCACTTTGCGGCCTCACGCACGGTATTCCCACGGGTGTCGCCCTACCTTTTCCCGGGACCGTTTGCGCCTTTTGGCACACGTATATGATAGTGTCGCTAGCATCCATATGATAAGGAGCCCGGGCTAACATGCCTAGTCGTAAACCCAAAGTGCCACAAACTTACAGGGACAGGCATCCATGACCCAGCATCGAACGTGTCGGTCATCAGCGAGTGAATCCAGGCTGTAGCACTGGGCTAGCAGAACTCCGGTGAACCGGGCTGTAGCAGGCTAACAGGACTCCAGTATTCATCGTGTGACATTTCCCCGAAGGGACAGACATAGGAACGAAGAAGGACACATGCCGGCCAGCCTAAGTGTTCCGGAGCAGTAGCAAGCTACCATGGCTCGGTGGAAGCACTAGGAGACATTTCCCGGTAAGAGGGGCTACTAAGGATAAACAACTAGATAGTCAGATCCCACACATACCAAGCATTTCAATAACATACACACAATATGCTCGATATGTGCAAATACAACATGGCATCACAACATGACTCTACGACTCAAGTATTTATTAGGCTCCGAGGAGCGAGACATTACAAACATGGGTCTCACGACCCAACATTCAGAGCATACAAGTCAAAACATAAACGGAAACTATCATGTCTGAGTACAGACATCTACAAATGAAAAAGGCTTAGAAGCCTGACTATCTAGCAGATCCTGCCGAGGGAACAAGATCGTAGCTGAGGTAACAAGCTAAACGTCGAAGACCACGCGGAACTACTAGCGAGACTGACGTCTCTCTGCAAAAACATAAAATAGGCAAACGTGAGTACAAATGTACCCAGCAAGACTTACATCAGAACTAACTACATATGCATCATTATCAACAAAGAGGATGGTGGGGTTTGACTGCAGCAAGCCAGCTTTGACTCGGTGGCTATCCTAAACTACGAATGCAAGTAACTCTTTTGAGGTGGCGCACACGAGTCCACATATTCACCATACCAATACACCACTATGGATCCGCCCCCGTCTCCCTACGAGAACGCCAACCATAGCACTCACGCTTATCTTGCGCATTTTAGAGTATCCACTTTCACTTGTCTATGAATTGTATAGGCAACCCAGAAGTCCTTTATCGCGGACACGGCTATTCGAATAGATCATATTAACCCTGCAGGGGTGTACTTCTTCACACATGCTCTCGCCACTTACCGCCATGTACACCTCGTGTATCTCGGCAACCTTCAAGCGGAAGCCTGGCGAGGGAGTCGGCCACGACCTGACTAACCACACAAGTCTCTCGTCCAGGTTTATCTCCTATTCGGGTTCCATCCGCAAGGAGATCCGGCCGGGGTATCGCTCACGGCCCCAAACGATGTGTGCAGGGTTCCCAGGCCCACCTCGACGGGTGGATCTACGCTTGGTACACCGTGCCACGGTACCTAGTCTGTCCCAAGCCCACCTGTACCGGGTGCCACTTGGTAGACTACTAACACTACCTACAAACAACAGAAACTAGTTGCAACTCCTGGACCGAGATCAAGTTGATTAATAAGTCGAGAGGGGCACTTAAGCATTCCAATGCGTGGTAGTAGCTGGTCATGGATCACAAACACAGAACTCAGTTCATGAGGACGGCTGCAATGAGACAACCCACCATGTACTCCTACATGGCCTCTCACCGCTACCTTTACCAAATCGTGTTCACACACTTAGCTCTCAACAGTAGGACATGTTCACACACCTCTAATTCATCCCCGATGAATCAGACCTGACTCAACTCTAAGCAGTAGCAGGCATGACAAACAAGCATGAATGAGTAGGCACAACAGGGCTCAAACAACTCCTACTCATGCTAGTGGGTTTCATCTATTTACTGTGGCAATGACAGGTCATGCAAAGGATAAAGGGGTTCAGCTACCGCGGCAAGTAACAGATGAATCGTTGTTGTTCTAATGCAGTAAAAGAGAGCAGGAGCGAGAGAGTGGGATTTTATCGGAATGAACAAGGGGGGTTTTGCTTGCCTGGCACTTCTGAAGATAATATAGCTCTTCATCGGTGTCATCGAACTCATCGTCGGAACCACGTCTATCGAGAGAGGACAAACACCGGCATCACAGAAGGAAACGTAATCAATGCAATGCTCAATATGATGCATGATCATGACGTGTCAATATGCTGTGGTTTGAGCTGATGCAACTAGCAGCAAGTTAAATGGAGTTGGTTTGAATCCAAAATTCAAATCCAAACTCCATATGTGAAGGTTTAAATGCCATTATATGATTTGTGCTAAACAGCAGCTATAAGTTGTTCTAACATGCATGAAAATGGTATGGATGGATAGATTGGATTTTTCTGATCATTTTTCATATATAAATTATTTCATTTGGAGTTACGGTTGAATTTCTATGAATTTTAGAAGTTTGCAACATTTTTCGGAATTTCCTATATAAGAATAAATCCAGAAAATAAGTTACTGCGTCAGCATGACATAGGTGTGACGTCAGCAGGTCAACAGGTCACGGTCCAGTCAAACCTGACAGTGGGTCCCGCATGTCAGTGTGATTAGCTTAACTAAATTCATTTGGTACTAATCCTAGTTAATTAGCGGGGCTAGGCCCCACCTATCGTTGACCCAGGGGGTCAAACTGGCCCACCCGTGGTCAAACAGGGTCAGCAGGGTCAAACCCGCCGGCGACTCGACGCCGGCGAGGCCCGAGACGGTGGCGGCCGTCGGAAACGCGCTACGGGGCACGGGCGAGGCCGTTCTTGGGCTTGTTGGAGAGCTCTAGCAGGCGCGCATCTAGTGGTGGTGGAGGCCGGGTCTATCGTGGCCGGAGCCAACGACGGTGAGCTCCAAGGCGGCGGCCGGAGTTCGGCCATGTGCGGGGTTGGGGCTGCGGCGTGCAAACGCAGAAGCTGAGGCGCTAGCGAGGCACTACGCGATGCGGCGGGCATGTTGGTTAGCACGGGATGACCAAATGGTCGCCGGAGCGACGCCGGCGACAAGCTCGAGCGGAGGCGAGCTTTGGCCTCAATGGCGGCGGCGGCTACGAGGCGAAAATGACACGGGGAAGAGAGGGGAATCGACCGGAGGCTCACATGGGTCGCATAGAGATGGTCAGCAAGCTCGGGGAAGCGACGACGGTGGCGAATCGACGATGAAGATCTCCGGTGACCCGAGGAGGAAGGAGGGGTTGGGGATGGTGCTTCGGGGGTCTTCCAGTCGCGTGGCTCGGTGAGGGGGGTTGGTGATGAGGCGCAGGAGCTCGGGAGCAGCTCGGGGCATCGTCGGGACGGCGGTGGTCGCGGCAACGGCGAACGGCGGCGATGGGCGTGTTCGGTGGCGTCGTAGGGAGAGAGCAGAGGAGGGAGAGAGGTCCAGGGAGAGAGGAGAGGGGTGCTGGGGGTGCTGGGCGTCTTCGTGGCGCGTCTGGAGGAGTCGGGGTGGAGGAAGCAGGCAGGGAGCTGGCCACGGTGATCGCACGCGCGGCGACACGCCTCTGCCTACTGGCAGAGGTTGAAGGCGACTGCTTCGCCCTAGTGGGCTGGGCCTCAGCTACAGTGCTGGGCCAGCTGGGCTGCCAGGTGAGCGTCAGGTAAGTTCTCTCTCTCTTTTATTACTGTTTTTCTATTTCTGACATTTGTTTTAATTTGGTTTTTGAACCAAACTAATTTTATTACTTCTGATAAATTTTGCAGGGACTAAAAAGGATTATTCCAAAGCCCCTCAACAAAAAATCAGAATTATTGGAGCAATAAATTATTTATAGTATTTATTTGCTCCAATTCAAAATACAATATGTGTTAATTCAACAATCCAAAATGTCATGCAAAAATGTGCATCACCTCTGGTTGTTGTTTCCAGCATTTCCAAAAATGATGGACATTTTTGAAGGCCATTTGGGTTCACTGAAAAATATTTTAGTTGAACCTAGTGGATTCCTTTTTAATGCTAGGGTTTGAACATCCCCCATTTCAAGTTTTAAAAGAATTTAAACATGATGCATGGAAGCTAAAGCAAAGACAAGCAAGGCCTGAACTGGGGATGTGACAACAGCGTTAGTCCGGGTTAGTTCCATTCAAATCATACAAGTTAGAGTCCAAAACAAGGGCAAAAGTGTTTGGAAAAGTAGATACGACAGAGACGTATCAGGCCGCTATGCGGCACGCCCTGGATCTGGGGTGGCAGCTGGATGCAGAAAGGGGGTGCTCCCGATGCGGCGGCGTCCAGGAGCTCGGCCACTCGTTCCAACAGCACGTCGTGGCCGCTCTCCAGCAGCCTGCACCGCAGCAGCTCCTGGGCTACCGTGAGCGCAGCCCTTGAGTTTGCCTGCTCCCGACGGGTGTGCAGTGACGTGGCCACGGCGTGGCTTGAGGCCCTTGCTGCTGACCGCACTTGCCACGGCGTGAGGGCAGGTGGTGCTTGGCCGCGTCGCTCGCACCCCATAGCACCCTGCGGAGCGCGGGCTGCCTGGGGCACGAGGTCGAGGTCGCCCTGGGCAGGCGGAACGGTGTGGGCAGGCCATGCCTCCCAGCGGTCGGTGTTGGCCATCGGGTCGTCGGACATGAGGACGACGAAGCGGTGGAGCGCGAGGCGGCGGGTGAAGGGTTTCGGCGCACCCCTACCTGGCGCACCAAATGTCGGGTTGCGGGTTCCGGCAGACCCTTGAGGTTCGAACTCTGGGGTGTGCGCGAAGATCTCTCCTCTACCAACTCGCGTCTCGTCGCCTCGCAAAGGATCTAGGCTACACGATGAATAACACAAGAGACGCAAGGTTTATACTAGTTTGGGACACCGTTGTGGTGTAATACCCTACTCTAGTTTGTGGTGTGGTGGATTGCCTCTAGGGCGGATGATGAATAGTACAAGGGAAGAACAGCCTCGCAAGGGGTGTTCTTGTGGTGGTGTTGTCCCTTCGGAGGGGTCGATTTGAGATCTCCAGATGCCTCTATACTATGGTGGCTAGTCCTATATATAGAGTAAGAGGCCCAGGTCCTCTTCCCCAAATATTGAGTGGGAAGGGCGCCAACAATTGGCCATTTTGAAGGGGGACATCTAGTACACTTATCCTGACTAAAGTCGGTCCTCGCCTGTCAAAGACTCTCATGATGACGCCGTCCTAGGCTCCACGGTGACCTCCTTCCTGCCGTTCCGCTGGTCTTGGTCTTGTTGCACCGAAATGGTAGCCTTTGCCTGAGGCCTTGGCCTGTGCTTGATCCCTTTGCACCAAAGGGGAAACAAGGACACTGCGCAGATCGGCGCCCACCTGGCGCCCGCCTGGCCTCGATCGTCATGGCTTGCGTCACGGGTACCTCACGAGGTACCCCTGCCTTGATCTCTCCGCCTCCTCGCAAGCCAGCCTGACGAGGCTACTCCTGAGGAAGCTTTCATGTCGTCCGCCCCGCGAGGCTTGGCCCCTCGCGAGGGTCTTGAGCTTGAGTTGATGAAGATGGGCCGCACTAGGCCACGGCTTGAGCCACGCCGCAGGCCGCAGGCAGGCAAGTTTGGGGACCCTCGTTCCCATAATGCCGACACTTTCCCACAGGCACTGGGCCTCGCTTCAAGTGTAGAACCTCCGGAGGTGATGAATGTTCCACGCATTCGGGATGGGCACCCCCTCCTGGGTCTCCAACTTCACGGAGCCGGGCCTGGAAACATGAACAACCTTGAACGGGCCCTCCCACATAGGAGAGAGCTTGTGCAGCCCTTCCCTGGAGAGCACCCGTTTGAGCACGAGGTCCCCTACCTCGAGAGTCCTGGGGCGGATGTTGCGGCAGTGGTACCATCGCAGCGCCTGCTGGTATCTTGCCGCCCATAGTGCGGCCTCCCGACGGCATTCTCCCCCAGCACGAGATCCGTCCCCGCGTGGTGTCCTACTGCACTTCGTCGAATGCCAGGACCTGCGCAGAGCGATGCTTGACCTCGTGAGGGAGGACTGCCTCCGCTCAGTAGACGAGGAAGAATGGGGTTTCTCCAGTCGACTTGGTTGCAGTCATGCGAATGGACCATAGCACAGACTGGAGCTCGTCGTACCAGCCCCTGCCGCGGGCCTCCAGCTTCTTATTGAAGGTCCTGGTCTTGAGGCCCTTCAGGACCTCCGCGTTGGCTCGTTCAGCCTGGATGTTGCTCCGAGGGTGTGCCACTGAAGCGTAGCATATCTGCATTCCAAGATTAGCACAGTATGTTTGGAAGAGATTGCTGGTGAATTGTGAACCATTGTCGGTGATGATGCGGTTAGGTACTCCGAATCGGCTCACGAGGCCCTTGATGAACTTGACCACGGAGTCTGCCTTGAAGGGAAAAATCAGCAAAAATTCCTCGATGATTTTTAGGCCAGGAGGAATATATAGGCTAAGGGGTGTAGGGAGGCGGGCCAGGCACCACATGGGCCAGACCTTGCATCGCGAGTCAAGGCCACGTGGTGTCTGTGGGCCACCCCTGGCTCCTCCTTGTGCCTATGGGCCTCTTTTCTCCTGAAACTTCACAACATTTTTTGGGGCCCTTTTCTACATAAACATAGATACACTAGAAAATTTTGCTAAAACAATGTCAATCTTGTTAGTTTTCGTTCAGATTATGCAAATTAGATGACAAGAACATAGCAAAAGTGTTTAGAAAAGTAGATATGTTTGAAAGAGTTCATCAAATTTTTGATATATTTTTCCGAGTCTAGTGAGTCACCGCCACCGCTTCTTCATTTTTGGGGCAGGTTATAAGTTGATTCCACCTTTTGGGAGTGTTCCTCACTGCTGCCATGGACAGCACACCCATCGCCATCACTGTCATCATGCTTCCCCCATCCATCTCAAATGGTTCACTACATACACGTGTGAAGGATGTAAACTGGATGATGCCAACAATGTAATGCTGCTTCTTCATTAGGATTTTCTTCTCTGGTTCAACTATTATTTTTACTCTATCGTTGGTATAACTATGCTATGGTTTAATGCTAATGACTAAACCTAATAAATATGATTCAAATCTGAATTATCCATGTTATCATGATGTTTATATGGTTGGATCATACCTGCAAGCTATTCTCCTAATATAAATCCAAATCGGTGACCCCAAGGGTGACATACCTGGATATCTACAGGGAGAACTATAATTTGAGGATCATATGTGCCCACAAAGTGCTAATATTTTGCTCTGATGGTGTCAAAAAAGAGCCACTTAATTATCTTGAATTACCCAAAGTTTGTGGTGACTTGTGAGGGTAGAACAACACATAGAGGAAAAATTCCTATAAAGGTATGGCTGACTACAAAAGACCACATGTCTACAAAAGAAATAGAACATCAACTTAGGATTGTTGGCTCGTTTAGAATTGTAATGTTCCATGAGTGACATCATCCATGCGACATCACAATATCTATTTTATGCCTACTCATTTGCAAATTCAGATAATGCATCTAGTGCCCCTTGTGGGTTTGGACGATTAATGACAACACATCAAAGGCACTAATTTGTTTGTGAATATACACAAATGAAAGTCTCTGAGTATTTCGTTTGACCAATAGGTTATGACCCTAAAAAATTGACAACATTGAAGTCTTCGAGATGCCACTAAAGAATTGGAAGTTGTTGTGTAGACTCTTGTTTAATAGTTTCTCTATTCGTCATTTAAGTCACATGGCAAACCATATTATTAAGTGGGGGCTAAGTGAAACCAAGATAAATTCTTCGCAAGTGTGCTCAATCAAACCTAATTCTTAAGAGAGTGAAGACTTGGGACATCCTTTCAGTCAAATCATTTAACTTTGGTGTTGAAGTAAAGTATTTTGGGCACCAAGGTTAAAAGTCTTCGATAAGGACTTGGAAAGCTTACCAGCCAAGTTATCCTAGTTTGTTCTTGTCGTGGAAACGTCATGACAGATGTCCTAGCAAAGGGACTTAGTCATGGAGCCATCGCAACTAGGAAGCTTAAAGGGGTTAAAACGGGACAAAGGACACGGCAGTTTATACTGGTTCGGCCCCTTGTGGTGAAGGTAAAGGCCTAATCCAGTTTGAGGTGGTATTGCTTATGTCTCGATTACCAGGGAGCGAAGTCCGCTTGACCTAGTTCTCGATTTGATGTTACTTGTCCTGAACCGCCACCGGGTCATCCCTTTATATACAGAGGTCGACGCCCAGCAGCTCACAGAGTCCCAGCTGGATCATAAACAGTGCCCGGCTTGGTGACTATCTATTCTTGCCTTACAATACAAGTCATATACATATGGCGGTTTATCTCTATGGGCCTTAAGTCGCCTTTGGGCCTTGGGCCCTTAACTCAACCGCCATCTTCAAGTGTCTTCTTGGGCATCATATTATGAGTCGCCTATAGGTATAACCCGGCCCCTCCTGGGCGGGTCATACCTAGTAGTTATATCGCCAACATTAGGCCCCAGATTGATTTGAACTGGTTCATGTCAATCTTCAACACTTGATAAAAAATCTTCTGCTCTTCATCTCTGCAAGAATCTATAACCCACCATGATGTCATCTTCTGGATCTGTGATAACCCTCCATGACGTCACCTGCCATTAATTCACACTTTGTCCAACACATCTCAACCGATCCTTATCTTAATATCTATTCCAAGAATCGAGGCACCTCAACAGCTGGATAACTATGTTTTGGTCTCCTCGATTTTCGCACCCACTTATGAGCCCTTCCTTATAAATAGCCATGGTTGGCTTTTCCTCATTCTTCCTCTTTCCAGCTTCTTCTTCCTCTCGCGACCTCTGCCACTCGAGCTCCGCCGCCACTGCAGAGCACACTATCATCTTCGTCCCAGGCCATTGCATCACCCTGAATCGAACCAGAGCACACGGCATCCCTCCGTAGTAGATTTGCATCAGTAAGTACTTGTTTTCCCGCACCCCAGATCCGCATTTGGGTTTTGGAGTTCGCCTATGTTCTTCAGAGTTCATCGCGGTTCTTCTTTAATGCCTGCACCATGAGCTTTTTTGATCCAAAATGATACAAAACTGATGTGGTAGTTGTTTTTTGCCTTTACTTTCAATACTAGCAAGCCCCTTTCTTTGAAGAAAAGACCCCCTTGGACCTCAGGAACTCATCTGCACTAGGGTTTTTTAGGTCTAGATTTATTTCCTTTTTCTGAACATCCGTTGATACAGAATAATGATTGCAATATGCGAAACTTGTTTGTGTGATACTTAGCCAAAAATCTGCATTTTGATAGATCCTCCTAGCCATGGCGGCTCATACCACCGGCTTTTAACGATAATGCTCAATATCCAACTATTCATGGCGGCTTAAATAATCTGACTGCTCATGGTGGTTTAAATAGTTTGACGTAATTAGCCATATACCATTAGGCCCCTTTATAAGCCGCCAGTCTTAATATGTGCTTGTAACATTTCTTCCTCCGGCTTAAAATTGAACCGGTAATCTTACTCTTTTTTAGGCTTCCTTCACAATGCCGCCCAAAACAACCACTTCTTGCAATTGGTTTAAATCCATCGTAACGGATAGTACTCTTGACGACTTTGTGAACACCGTATATCTACCTAAAAAGGATGCCGTGTCTTATCGTCCTCCTAACCCGGCAGAGGAGAAGCCACAGCCCAAAGAAGGAGAAGTTATTGTCTTCACTGATCACATGAACTGGGGATTTTCGCCGCCCGGCTCTAAGTTCTTCAGAGACGTTTTGCACTTTTTCGACCTCCATCCTCAAGACATCGGACCCAACTCCGTGTCCAACATCTGCAACTTTCAAGTGTTCTGTGAGGTGTACCTTGGAGAAGAACCCAGCTTGGAACTTTTCAGGGAATTATTTTACTTGAACCGCCAGAAGGAATATTCCAACGGACCGAGTTTGGAACTTGGTGGGGTCTCAATTCAACGACGGAGAGACATCATCTTTACTTATGCGCAACCACCGAGTCACCCCAAAGACTGGAACCAGACATGGTTCTACTGCCAAGATACTTCTCCGGCTGATGAGAATCCTCTTCCCGGCTTCCGCGCCCTGCGCCTTGATTCCAATCATCCTCTTTGGGATAAGTTATCAGCTGCTGAACGCCAGAAGCTCACCCCTACCATGGCCAAAATCAAGGCTCTTTTGGGGAACGACTTAAATGGCATTGACTTGCTCCGGGTTTGGGTTGCCTAGCGGATCATCCCATTGAGCCGCCGCCCTGGTTTAATGTGTACCTATACATGCGAAAAGAATGATCCACTGCGCCAAAGCCCTAATGATTTACCCGAGGATCTTATCAATGATATGACGAATTCACTTTTAAATGAAAGCCTAGCAGACTTTGGCAAGGTGGGCCGAAGCCCTTTCTGCAAAGCTAACCCAGCTCCAGGGGTAAGCCACCAAACTTAGCTATTTTACCTTTATCTTTGACGTTTTGCTTTTACTCCAACCGTTGCTGATTTCCACAGGCCGACGATGATTTTTGGAAGAAACCATATGACCATGAAGCTGCAAAAGAGAGCTAGAAAGGCCAAGAAAGCCGCAAGGAAAGCCTCCGCGAAGAAAAGAGGAAAGAAGCCCAGCGCTTCTCACCTGCTTGAACTGGAGGACTCCTCTGAGTCGGAGGTAGCCCTTGACTCTCTTGGCTCATTTTTAACCACCTTATTGATACTGATTATCATCAAGATGACACGGGCATGAGTCAGGGGGTGGATGAAGAAGTAACTATTATTTCCTCTGACTCAGAGCCTTTGCCAAGACAAAAAGTCCGAAGAGTAACCCGGAAGGTAAGGTTTTCACATCCCTTAGCTTACTAGGATCCTCACTTTCTTTTGAAGCGGCGGATTCATGAGAGCCGGAGGCAGACCCGGACTAGCAAGGATGCAGAGCTCTCCTCCGGCTTACCAAATACGCCAAGGAAGCGCCAGAATGAGGTCACCTCTGACTTAAATTCTTGTTATCCTTTGGCGGGTCTCACTAGTCAACCGCTCAACTCTTCAGATTCAAATTATCAGGAAACTTCACATTCTTCCGGCGACTCAATTCAGTCCAACATGCCGGCTTTTAGAACCGCTCCAGGGTAATGACAATTTACTTATCCTGTGCTCATTACAAACCTTTATATATGTACTGAGCTCTTTGATTTTATGCAGTGGAAAAGCAAAGCCTAGTAAGAGGGTGAAGAAAAACAAACCGGCCATAGGGCCGACCGTCCATGAGCCAGAGCTTCAACCCGCAGCGCATGAAGCCTCTGTTCATGAACCATCACTTGAGCTAGCTCACGACAAGCCAACAATGACTGCTGACCCACCTATCAATCAAACCACCGACGACTCTGTAAACTCTGAAGCCTCAAGCCCGGCTAAGACAGCCGACACACAAGATGTTGATGTGGAAATTACCAAGACCGGCTATACTGAGCCGGGGAGACCTACTGTGCTGGCCAAATGTTTTGCCAAGGAGGAGCACCTTGAACGCCGTAAGGTCAGATTTGACGTTGCTGGCTATACTCACTTGAGCATTGGCGGGGTTTTCTCTGGTTATCTTAGCCAAGTGCACAACAGCCGTGATCTTGAAGTTGACATGGTAAAAAAAATGCACCATAAATTTGTGGTATAAATTCTTCCCTTCATTGAATTCACCTTACTATGCCAGCCCCCAAGTCTACTGCTTATGATGAATATGCTGTAGACTTAGAACAAATTTATGAGCATTAGTAATATCCTTTGATAAAACCTTAAAATCTGGCTTAATCCGTAGCCCCCAAGGGTTGGTTTACTCAGCATGAATGAGCTGGTCCTTCATATGCTTGTGTAGAAGTTAATACTTGAGTGACTTTGAATAGCAATATGCATTAGCCACTAAGTCCTAAATATTGTTGCTTGCAAAGTGCTTGGGACTTTACTCTCATAAGCCGCCACTTAGACAAACCTTTCGATAGACATTAGCCCCCAAGTGCCAAGTGTTGTTGCTTGCAAAAGGCTTGGGACTTAATATTGCATACTAATGTTTATGATTTTGATCTGGTACATGTGCAGACTACCACTGCTCAACTTCAGTCGGAGCTGTCTGAATAGAAGAACTGCTTGGAGCTGCAAGAGACGGAAACTCAAAGAGCAAACTCCAAATTTGAGTTCAGCGTGTTTGAACAAGAAAAACTAAGGGCCAACTTTGAAGTTGAGAAGAAGGCCTGGGCTGAAGAAAAAATTGCCTTAACCCATCGAGCTGAGAAGGCAGAGGCGGCTCTTGTAGAGGTGACCACTGAATTGTCCGGCTTAAAACGCCATGTGTCTCAGATGGTCTCAGCAATCTTTGGTTAGACGCCTTACGAGTGTCAAGTATTGAATCTTTCTGGTGATCATATGAATTGTTGTTAACTCACCTGTTGTTGCTATGCAGGCCCCACGAGCACCAACCTCAACCAGGACATGCTGGTGAAGCTGAAGGCGGTTTACACGCTCGTGGAACAACTTTACACTGGAGCTTAGTGTGCCTTAGCCACAGTTACCCTGTCAAATGAAGCCCCCACACTCCTGCTTGATGTGCTGAAGAAGCTCTCTGTGCTGCTCCAACGGTTCAATGAATTAAATCAGTCATCTGTGAGAGCCGGAGCCATATCTGCCTTACGCCGGGTCAAAGCATGGCTGCCAGAATTAGACCCGCCAGACATCGCCATTGGGTACCCCAGCCTTAAGGAGGATGGCACTCCGTTTGAATAGACGGACTTTGCTGCTTGTGTGAAGGAGATACGTCCCATGGCTGGCATGATTGCCAGTGAGACAGACCTCACCAAGTATCATCCAGCTTACAACGTAGTAAATCAGAGGCAGCCAACCCCGACTTATAAAGTGACAAGCGTGATCCCTCCAATCCGTAAGCACACCTTTGCCCCTGAAGTTGACCCGGCCGGGTTAATTGATGATGAAGCTGAATTTGAAGCTTTGAATGGCATTGACTGGTCATCATCAACCTTCCAGGACACCGGACAGGACAAAGACACGGAGAGGGTTGACCCGGAAACATCAGGCCAACAAGAAAATTGATCCGCCGGGCGGATCATATTAGTAGCCTTCTGAAAAACAGTTAAATCATTTGGACTCGGGGAGTCATGTAATAGGGTAGAAATGACTTTGATCTGTCGTGCCATAGTGCACGTTTTTGGTGCTCAACACTGTTAAGCTGCCTCCTTTATGTTCACCTTTGTTATACTTATCATCTATGTTCCTTGTGCATAAGAAAATTCTTAAAATATCCTGCACACAAACATAGATCACAAGAACCTTTGGCGGTTTACCGCAGGGCGGGTCATAATATTTCACATATAACCACTGATGTGTAAAAAGGAGTCACAGATAAGCCTTTGTTTATGAATCATATCTTTGAAACATAATTATAATAGTATCATACCTATGTTATTGAATTGTCACTGTCGGTTTATGTGACCTGTGCAGTAAGGGTGACAACACAATCTTTAGAAGTCAAGACTTCCAAATGTTTGATGATTGTCATATGCTGGCGACTTACTGTTCAAAGTTAAGCCGGGTTAAATAGAAACACACATATATATGCCTCAGATATGAACAAAAAGTCTCAAGATAAATCCAAAAGAGTATTTGCAAAAAACTTGAAGTTGAACAAAGAAAAACTGAAGCGAGGCTTCTGATTCAAATATGATCAGTAAGCCGGACCAAAAGGGGTTAAGCTATGATTCGAATATGACCAGTAAGCCCCCTAGTGGGTTTGGCGTTGTGTCGATCAAGAGGGTACCGACAGCTATGTTCTCTTTGGTTCGAATACGACCTATGTTTGAACAGGAAGCCCCCAAATGACTTTGAGCCTTTTTTAACGACTCTGATTCGAATACGATCAAAGTCGAACCCAAAAGGGGTTAAGCTATGATTCGAATACGATCAAAAAGCCCCCTAGTTGGGTTTTGGCATTGCGCCGATCAAGAGGGTACCGACAATTATGTTCTCTTTGGTTCGAATACGACCTATGTTTGAACAGAAGCCCACAATGACTTTGAGCCCTTTTTAACGACTTTGATTCAAATACGATCAAAGTCGAACCCAAAAGGGGTTAAGCTATGATTCAAATATGATCAAGAAGCCCCCTAGTGACCTTGAGACTGTTTAACGACTCTGACTCGAATACAATCAGAGTCGAATCCAAAGGGTTTAAGCCAGATTCGAATACGATCAGCCCCCAATTGATCTTTTTTTAAAATTATTATGGTGAAGACATATGATCATTGAAGATGAAAAGGAGAGAGGTCCTACTTTATTACTTATCATAATATATACATCGTCAAAAAATTATGTACATCATAAGAGACGATGGCTCAAGTGTAGTAAGGCCAAAGATGAGCGATATTCCACGGCCGATGGGTCTCCTCCTCCGACTTATGTGAGTCTTTGTGCTCTCGAACATCGATAAGGTAGTATGACCCATTGTTCAAGTTCTTGCTGACCACAAAGGGCCCTTCCCAAGGTGGGGATAACTTGTCAGCATCAGTTTGATCCTGGATGAGCCGGAGCACCAAATCACCTTCTTGAAAGGTTCTGGACTTAACCCAGCGGCTGTGATAACGACGAAGATCATGTTGGTAAACCGCCAAACGGGCTTCTGCTAAGTCATGCTTCTCATCTAATAGGTTAAGTGCATCCTGACACGCTTGTTCATTTTCAGCTTCGACGTAAGCCGCCACGCGGGGCGAGTCATGACGGATGTCACTAGGAAGAACCGCCTCTGCTACATAAACCATGAAGAAAGGGGTGTAACCCGTAGATCTGTTGGGGGTAGTATTGATACTCCATAGCACTGATGGCAACTCCTCCACCCAACAACCCGGCGTCCATTGCAAGGGAACTAGAAGCCGGGGCTTGATGCCTTTCAAAATTTCCTGATTGGCTCTTTCGGCTTGACCATTGGATTGGGGGTGAGCTACTGATGAAACATCAAGCCGGATATGCTCACGTTGACAAAACTCCTCCATGGCACCCTTGGACAAGTTAGTGCCATTATCAGTTATGATATTGTGGGGAAAGCCAAAAAGGAAAATCACCTTCTTCATGAATCGAACCGTCGTTGCCGTGTCACACTTACTAACTGGCTCTGCTTCGACCCACTTTGTAAATTTGTCAACCACCACCAAGAGGTGAGTCTTTTTTGAAGGAAATATTCCCTAGAGGCAATAATAAAGTTATTATTTATTTCCTTATTTCAAGATAAATATTTATTATTCATGCTAGAATTGTATTAACCGACAACTTAGTACATGTGTGAATACATAGACAAACATAATGTCACTAGTATTCCTCTACTTGACTAGCTCGTTGAATCAAAGATGGTTAAGTTTCCTAGCCATAGACATGAGTTATCATTTGATTAACGGGATCACACCATTAGAGAATGATGTGATTGACTAGACCCATTCCGTTAGCTTAGCACTTGATCGTTTAGTATGTTGTTATTGCTTTCTTCATGACTTATACATGTTCCTATGACTATGAGATTATGCAACTCCCGTTCACCAGAGGAACACTTTGTGTGCTACCAAACGTCACAACGTAACTAGGTGATTATAAAGGTGCTCTACAGGTGTCTTCGAAGGTACTTGTTGAGTTGGCATATTTCGATATTAGGATTTGTCACTCCGATTGTCGGAGAGGTATCTCTGGGCCCTCTCGGTAATGCACATCACTATAAGCCTTGCAAGCAATGTGACTAATGATTTAGTTGCGGGATGATACATTACGGAACGAGTAAAGAGACTTGTCGGTAATGAGATTGAACTAGGTATTGAGATACCGACGATCAAATCTCGGGCAAGTAACATACCGATGACAAAGGGAACAAACATATGTTGTTATGCGGTTTGACCGATAAAGATCTTCATAGAATATGTGGGAGCCAATATGAGCATCTAGGTTCCGCTATTGGTTATTGACCGGAGATGCGTCTCGGTCATGTCTACATAGTTCTCGAACCCATAGGGTCCGCACGCTTAACGTTCGGTGACGATGTACATTATGAGTTTTGTGTTTTTATGTACCGAACGTAGTTCAGAGTACCGGATGAGATCGGAGACATGACGAGGAGTCTCGAAATGGTCGAGATGTAAAGATCGATATATTGGACAACTATATTCGGACATCGGAAAGGTTCCGAGTGATTCGGGTATTTTTCGGAGTACCGGAGAGTTACGGGAATTCGCCGGGGAGTATATGGGCCTTATTGGGCTATAGAAGAAAGAGAAAGGGGAGGTTGCACCCCCCCAAGGCCTAGTCCGAATTGGACTAGGGGGAGGGGCTGCGCCACCTCCTTCCTTCTCTTCTCTTTTCCCTTTCCTTGACTCCTACTCCTACTACTTGGAAGGGGGGAATCCTACTCCCGGTGGGAGTAGGACTCCTCCAGGGCGCACAATAGGAGGGCCGGCCCTTCCCCATCCTCCACTCCTTTATATACGGGGGCAGGGGGCACCTCTAGACACACAAGTTGGTTTGTTGATCTCTCCCAGCCGTTGCGGTGCCCCCCCTCCACCATATTCCACCTCGGTAATATCATAGCGGTGCTTAGGCGCCCTGCGTCGGTAGCATCATCAACACCGTCATCAAACCGTCGTGCTGACAGAACTCTCCCGCAAAGCTCTGCTGGATCGGAGTTTGTGGGACGTCATCGAGCTGAATGTGTGCTGAACTCGGAGGTGCCGTACGTTCGGTACTTGGATCGGTTGGATCGTCAAGACGTACGACTACATCAACCGCGTTGTGCTAACGCTTCCGCTTTCGGTCTACGAGGGTACATGGACAACACTCTCCCCTCTCGTTGCTATGCATCACCATGATCTTGCGTGTGCATAGGAATTTTTTTGAAATTACTACGTTCCCCAACAGTGGCATCCGAGCCAGGTTTATGCGTAGATGTTATATGCACGAGTAGAACACAAGTGAGTTGTAGGCAATACAAGTCATACTGCTTACCAGCACTTCATACTTTGATTCAGCGGTATTGTTGGATGAAGCGGCCCGGACCGACATTACGCGTACGCTTACGCGAGACTGGTTCTACCAACGTGCTTTGCACACAGGTGGCTGGCGGGTGTCAGTTTCTCCAACTTTAGTTGAATCTAGTGTGGCTACGCCCGGTCCTTGTTGAAGGTTAAAACAGCACTAACTTGACAAAACATCGTTGTGGTTATTGATGCGTAGGTAAGAACGGTTCTTGCTAAGCCCATAGCAGCCACGTAAAACTTGCAACCACAAAGTAGAGGACGTCTAACTTGTTTTTGCAGGGCATGTTGTGATGTGATATGGTCAAGACGTGATGAGATATAAGTTGTTGTATGAGATGATCATGTTTTGTTGAAGTTATCGGCAACTGGCAGAAGCCCTATGGTTGTTTCTTTGTTGCATAAGATGCAAGCGCCAAATAATTGCTTTACTTTATTGCTATGCGATAGCAATAGTTGCAAGAGCAATAGTTGGCGAGATGACCATGTGACGACATATTGATATAGATCAAGATGATGAAGATCATGGTGTCATGCCGGTGATAATGGAGATCATGACGATGCTTTGGAGATGGAGATCAAAGGCACGAGATGATGATGGCCATATCATGTCACATATTTTGATTGCAAGTGATGTTTATCTTTTATGCATCTTATTTTGCTTTGATTGACAGTAGCATTATAAGATGATCTCTCACTAAATTTCAAGGTATACGTGTTCTCCCTGAGTATGCACTGTTGTGAAAGTTCTTCGTGCTGAGACACCATGTGATGATTGGGTGTGATAGGCTCTACGTTCAAATACAACGGGTGCAAAACAGTTGCACACGCGGAATACTCAGGTTAAACTTGACGAGCATAGCATATACAGATATGGCCTCGGAACACTGAGACCGAAAGGTCGAGCGTGAATCATATAGTAGATATGATCAACATAGTGATGTTCACCATTGAAAACTACTCCATCTCACGTGATGATCGGACATGGTTTAGTTGATTTGGATCACGTGATCACTTAGATGATTAGAGGGATGTCTATCTAAGTGGGAGTTCTTAAGTAATATGATTAATTGAACTTTAATTTATCATGAACTTAGTCTTGATAGTATTTTGCAAATAATGTTTTAGATCAATAGCTCGTGTTGTTGCTTCCCTTTATTTTTTGATATGTTCCTAGAGAAAAATAAGTTGAAAAATTATAGTAGCAATGATACGGTCTGGGTCCATGATCTGAGGTTTATCCTCATTGCTGCATAGAAGAATTATGTCCTTGATGCACCACTAGGTGACAAACCTATTGCAGGAGCATATGCAGACGTTATGAACGTTTGGCTAGCTCAATATGATGACTACTTGGTAGTTTAGTGCATCATGCTTAACGGCTTAGAATCGGGACTTCAAAGACGTTTTGAACGTCACGGACCATATGAGATGTTCTAGGAGTTGAAGTTAATATTTCAAGCAAATACCCGAGTTGAGAGATATGAAGTCTCCAACAAGTTCTATAGCTAAAAGATGGAGGAGAATAGCTCAAGCAGTGAGCATGTGCTCAGATTGTCTAGGTACTACAATCGCTTGAATCAAGTGGGAGTTAATCTTCCAGATAAGATAGTGATTGACAGAGTTCTCTAGTCACCATCACCAAGTTAGTAGAACTTCATGATGAACTATAGTATGCAAGGGATGAGGAAAATGATTCTCGAGCTCTTCGTGATGCTGAAATCAACGAGGGTAGAAATCAAGAAAGAACATCAAGTGTTGATGATTGACAAGATCACTAGTTTCAAGAAAAGGGCAAAGGGAAAGAAAGGAAAACTTCAACTAGAATGGCAAGCAAGTTGTCACTCCCGTGGAGAAGCCCAAAGCTGGACCAAAGCCTGAAACTGAGTGCTTCTACTGCAAAGGAAATGGTCACTGGAAGTGGAAATACCCTGAATATTTGGTGGATAAGTAGGATGGCAAAATGAACAAGGGTATATTCGATATACAGGTTATTGATGTGTACCTTACTAGTGTTTATAGTAGCCCCTGGGTATTTGATACTTGTTCTGTTGCTAAAAATTAGTAACTCAAAACAGGAGTTACAGAATAAATAGAGACTAGTTGAGGGTGAAGTGACGATGTGTGTTGGAAGTGGTTCCACCACTTGGATCTGGAACCTACATGCTGATGCTCACGATTTCGATAGTCATACTGGTGATTTGGAGGAGATTTCTCGAAAAGTCTTTAGTGCTCATTTCGGGTAACTTTCCATTATCTTTCTTTGGTTGAGTGGCATGTACTTTCATGGCGCTATCGAAATTAGAAATCCTTTTATTTTCATCTATTAAAGAGTATTTAAGTTCTTGAAGTACTTTGAAGGTTTGTTTTAAATTTTCAACGAACAAATATTTTTAACAGGATTTTATTATGCGTTAGTAAATAGTAAGATGAAGAAAAATGGGGGTCGCAATGGCTTTATTCGCTATACTCCTATCTATCATTTTAGAAATTTATAATTCTTCCATTTTACTGGACGGAATTTTAACCAATTAGGTTTCTACTAACTAAAACTAGGAAGTCAGAGTTTTTCCATCCAAAAAAGCCTTTCTAGTTTAAGATCTACATTTCCTGAAAAAGCAGGGTCACCTTGTGTCCTTAAACCTATAACCATCTTTCGGCTAACCTAGCCTCCTCCGTCCCTCCGTACCAATAAGGGGTAGTACAGGAATATTGACCTGTTGTCCATCGACTACGCCTTTCGGCCTGATCTTAGGCCCTGACTCACCCTCCGTGGACGAACCTTGCGGAGGAAACCTTGGGTTTTCGGGGCATTGGATTCTCACCAATGTTTTCGTTACTCAAGCCGACATTCTCGCTTCCGCTTCGTCGACCCCCGCTTTCGCGGTTGCTTCCCTCTAAGACGGAACGCTCCCCTACCAATGCGTTTTGACATCCCACAGCTTCGGCAGATCGCTTAGCCCCGTTCATCTTCAGCGCAAGGGTTGACAATTGAATCCAATTTTTCCCATTATTTGACTATCCATAATAGTGCGGAAAGAAAGCCCGGAGGAAGAGTGGCCTTGAGTTTCTCGCCCCTTTGCCTTAGGATTCGTTAATTCTCTTTCTCGATGGGACGGGGAAGGGATATAACTCAGCGGTAGAGTGCCTTTTGGTTCGCACAACCAAAAAATTATTCGAAAGGTCTACAGTAAGATAAAAAAATAAGGGATTGTATCAAGAACTATATACAAAAGAATAGGAAAAAGGGCTCGAATAGAACAATAGAATCAGACTCAAGTTCCGGCTCACTTTTTCTAAGTAATGGGGAAGAGGACTGAAACATGCCGCTGAAAGACTCTACTGAGACAAAAAGATGGGCTGTCAAAAAGGTAGAGGAGGTAGGATGGGCAGTTGGTCAGATCTTTTAATATCTCTCTGAGCAAGAGCTAAAGTGGCTCCTAAGAATAGTGTTATTATACCTACTAAAGAAATAAAACTCATTATCAAAGGTATAAGATAGAACTTTTACCAAAAGTTTATTGTGATCTTTTTGTTCAAATAACAATTAAGGTGAAGCAGGGTCAGGAACAATGAATCTCTTTATGATAACCAGATCCATTTTGCAACTTCGTTTCACCTATCCCAATAACAAAGAAACCAGACTTAAATGATCCTGTATTAAGAGCTAAATTAGCTCTCATACCTACTAATTGGTGTACTTGAGATGCATTTCCTCTGGCTCCTGAAAAAGACATTAGATAGACTGGATTAGAAGGATCCGTTATCCAAAAATTTGAATTCATTTCTTGTTTCAAATATTCACTTGTCGCATACCATATCCCTACAAAATCCCTCGAATTGGGTCTGACTAAATCCGGGTATTGTGGACATTCCCTCGTTTCCATTCCAGAGCATCTTAATCTTAAGTTTCCTGTTTATCAAAGAAAAATTCCATTATCAGCTCACTTTTTAAATTAGTGGTAGAGTAATCTCGTGCTAAGACGTAAGTCGTTGGTTCGAATCTGATAGAGTACTTTTCTACTAAATTGATTCACTTTTTCCTCTGGAAATATTACCCGAGCGGTACTTCTTTCCCGTGTTTCAAATACTCCGTACGGTACCGAGCATATGGATCAATCTATTTATAATTATAAGAATCGAATGTGTTTGTTTTTATGTTATTTTGTGAAGGAATGAAAACAATTCTATATAGAATGGGTTGGGAATTATGCCTAGATCCCGTGTAAATGGAAATTTCATTGATAAGACCTCCTCAATTGTAGCCAATAGCGGAACTGCTTGGCGCTGCATATTAGAACTCATTAAAGCCCGATTCGCATCATATCGATTCTACCCATTTTGACCCTCCTTTTGGGAATAACAATAGAGGTACTCGTAATTGTGTGGTTAGATTGATATGATCATCATCGTACACTCCCTATACTTTCAGGATTAGTGTTAAACCTAAATTAATGTTATTTGGCGTGTGCGTTGAGCATAAATATTATTTGATCATGTTTATTGCAATATGGTTATTCATTTAAAGTCAGAGAATAATTGTTGTTCTGTTTACATGAATAAAACCTTTGATGGTCATACACCCAATGAAAATACTTTGTTGGATCTCGATCGTAGTGATACACATATTCAAAATATTGATGCCAAAATATGCAAAGTTAATAATGATAGTGCAACTTATTTGTGGCAGCCGTTTGGGTCATATCGGTATAAAGCGCATGAAGAAACTCCATTAAGATGTACTTTTGGAATCACTTGGTTATGAATCATTTGATGCTTGCTAACCGTGCCTTTTGGGCAAGATGACTAAAACTCCATTCTCCGGAACAATGGAACGAGATATTGACTTGTTGGAAATAATACATACCGATGTATGCGGTCCAATGAGTGTTGATGCTCGTGGCAGGTATCGTTATTTTCTGACCTTCACAGATGATTTGAGCAGATATGAGTATATCTACTTAATGAAGCACAAGTCTAAAACATTTGAAAAGTTCAAACAATTTTAGAGTGAAGTGGAGAGTCATCGTAACAAGAAAATAAAGTTTCTACGATCTGATCGTGGAGGAGAATATTTGAGTTACGAGTTTGGCCTTCATATAAAACAATGTGGAATAGTTTCACAGCTCACGCCACATGGAACACCATAGCGTAATGGTGTGTCTGAACATCGTAATCACACTTTATTGGATATGGTGCGATCTATGATGTATCTTACCGATTAACCACTATCATTTTGGGGTTGTGCACTAGAGACAGCTGAATTCACTTTAAATAGGGCACCATCAAAATCCATTGAGACGACGCCTTATGAACTGTGGTTTGGCAAGAAACCAAAGTTGTCGTTTCTTAAAGTTTGGGGCTGTGATGCTTATGTAAAAAAGTCAACCTGATAAGCTCGAAACCAAATCGGAGAAGTGCGTCCTCATAGAATACCCAAAGGAAACTGTTGGGTACACCTTCTATTACAGATCCGAAGGCAAGATATTTGTTGCTAAGATGGATCCTTTCTAGAGAAGGAGTTTCTCTCGAAAGAAGTGAGTGGGAGGAAAGTAGAGCTTGATAAGGTAATTGTACCTTCTCCCGAATTGGAAAGTAGTTCATCATAGAAATCAGTTCCAGTGATTCCTACACCAATTAGCGAGGAAGCTAATGATGATGATCATGAAACTTCAGATTAAGTTACTACAGAACCTCGTAGGTCTTCCAAAGTACAGTCCACACCAGAGTGGTACGGTAATCCTGTTCTGGAAGTCATGTTACTAGACCATGATGAACCTACAAACTATGAGGAAGCGATGATGAGCCCAGATTCCACGAAATGGCTTGAAGGCCATGAAATCTGAGATGAGATCCATGTATGAGAACAAAGTGTGGACTTTGGTGGACTTGCTCGATGATCGGCAAGCCATAGAAAATAAATGGATCTTCAAGAGGAAGACAAACGCTGATAGTAGTGTTACTATCTACAAAGCTCGACTTGTCGAAAAAGGTTTTTGACAAAGTTCAGGGTGTTGACTACGATGAGATTTTCTCACTCGCAGCGATGCTTAAGTCTGTCTGAATCATGTTAGCAAATTGCCACATTTTATGAAATCTGGCAAATGGATGTCAAAACTACATTCTTTAATGGATTTCGTAAAGAAGAGTTGTATATGATGCAACCAGAAGATTTTGTCGATCCTAAAGGTTCTAGCAAAATGTGCAAGCTCCAGCGATCCATCTATGGACTGGTGCAAGCATCTCGGAGTTGGAATATACGCTTTGATGAGTTGATCAAAGCATATAGTTTTATACAGACTTGCGGTGAAGCCTGTATTTACAAAAAAGTGAGTGGGAGCACTATAGCCTTTCTGATAAGAATATGTGAATGCCATATTGTTCATCAGAAATAATGTAGAATTTTCTGGAAAGCATAAAGGAGTATTTGGAAGGAGTTTTTAAAAGAAAGACCTTGGTGAAGCTGCTTACACATTGAGCATCAAGATCTATAGAGATAGATCAAGACGCTTGATAAGATTTTTCATTGAGTACATACCTTGATAAGATTTTGAAGTAATTCAAAATGGAACAGTCAAAGAAGGAGTTCTTGCCTGTGTTGCAAGGTGTGAAGTTGAGTAAGACTCAAAACCCGACCATAGCAGAAAATAGAAAGAGACTGAAAACTCATTCCCTATGCCTCAGTCATAGGTTCTATAAAGTATGCTATGCTGTGTACCATATCTATTGTATACCTTGCTTTGAGTTTGGCAAGGGAGTACAATTTTGATCTAAGAGTATATCACTGGACAGCAGTCAAGAATATCCTTAGTGAGGACTAAGGAGATGTTTCTCGATTATCGAGGTGATAAAAGATTTCGTCGTAAAGAGTTTTCCTTTTTGTTTGTTTCGAGAAAGATATCGTCCGATTCTCCTTCTACTGATTCTTTTCCGATCGAGATGTACGGATCCATGTGTCTACATACATAGATTCTGTTCATGGATTAACGAAAATGTGCAAGAGCTCTATTTGTCTCTACCATTCTATGAGTCGCTTCCTTTTTGCGTATGGCACCCCCACTCCCTTTGGCAGCATCTACTAATTCGGAAATTAACCCCTCTAATATATACAAGAAAAAAAGATTTGTTTGGTATACTGTGTGCTAAGTATTCTTTTCCTATCAATGAACTTTTCATAATTTTCATAATCGAATCCTCATATTTTATTATGAAAATTATGAAAAGTGGAGTATTCTTACAATAGGACTTACAACTTCTACCTATCTTCTCCAAAATCATAAGGTTAGTAAATCTTATTAATAAGAGCATAAAGACTTTCATTCTAGAAATTTTGAAAAAATCCAAAAAGGGTTTCTATTTAATGATGAAATTAAAATGGATAAATTACATCGATACATGCTTTTACACTAATCCAGATGACTCTAAGTCTCAATCTGGATACATATTGAAAGCGGGAGTAATTAGCTAGAGTAGCTCCGTGCAGAGCATTGTAGACATAGAATATTTGCAAACTACATACGGCTCTGAATGTGACAGACCCGTTGACTAAACTTCTCTCACGAGCAAAACATGATCATACCTTAGTACTCTTTGGGTGTTAATCACATAGTGATGTGAACTAGATTATTGATTCTAGTAAACCCTTTGGGTGTTGATCACATGACGATGTGAACTATGGGTATTAATCACATACAGATGTGAATATTGGTGTTAAATCACATGGTGATGTGAACTAGATTATTGACTCTAGTGCAAGTGGGAGACTGAAGGAAATATGCCCTAGAGGCAATAATAAAGTTATTATTTATTTCCTTATTTCATGATAAATGTTTATTATTCATGCTAGAATTGTATTAACTGGAAACTTAGTACATGTGTGAATACATAGACAAACATAATGTCACTAGTATGCCTCTACTTGACTAGCTCGTTGAATCAAAGATGGTTAAGTTTCCTACCCATAGACATGAGTTGTCATTTGATTAACGGGATCACATCATTAGATAATGATGTGATTGACTTGACCCATTCCGTTAGCTTAACACTTGATCGTTTAGTATGTTGCTATTGCTTTCTTCATGACTTATACATGTTCCTATGACTATGAGATTATGCAACTCCCGTTTACCGGAGGAACACTTTGTGTGCTACCAAACGTCACAACATAACTCGGTGATTATAAAGGTGCTCTACAGGTGTCTCCGAAGGTACTTGTTGAGTTGGCATATTTCAGATTAGGATTTGTCACTCCGATTGTCGGAGAGGTATCTCTGGGCCCTCTCGGTAATGCACATCACTATAAGACTTGCAAGCAATGTGACTAATGAGTTAGTTGCGGGATGATGCATTACAGAACGAGTAAAGAAACTTGCCGGTAACGAGATTGAACTAGGTATTGAGATAATGATGATCGAATCTCGGGCAAGTAACATACCGATGACAAAGGGAACAAACGTATGTTGTTATGCGGTTTGACCGATAAAGATCTTCGTAGAATATGTGGGAGCCAATATGAGCATCCAGGTTCCGCTATTGGTTATTGACCGGAGACGTGTCTCGGTCATGTCTACATAGTTCTCGAACCCGTAGGGTCCGCATGCTTAACATTCGGTGATGATTTACATTATGAGTTATGTGTTTTGATGTACTGAAGGTAGTTTGGAGTCCCAGATGAGATCGGAGACATGACGAGGAGTCTCGAAATGGTCGAGACGTAAAGATCGATATATTGGACGACTATATTCATACATTGGAAAGGTTCCGAGTGATTCGGGTATTTTTCGGAGTACTGGAGAGTTACGGGGATTCGCCGGGGAGTATATGGGCCTTATTGGGCTTTAGGGGAAAGAGAAAGGGGAGGCTGCGCCCCCCCCCCACCCCCCAAGGCCTAGTCCGAATTGGACTAGGGGGAGGGGTTGCGCCCCCTCCTTCCTTCTCTTCTCTTTTCCCTTTCCTTGACTCCTACTCCTACTACTTGGAAGGGGGAAATCCTACTCCCGGTGGGAGTAGGACTCCTCCAGGGCATGCCATAGGAGGGCCGGCCCTTCCCCCTCCTCCACTCCTTTATATACGGGGGCAGGGGGCACCTCTAGACACACAAGTTGATCTGTTGATCTCTTCCAGCCGTGTGCGGTGCCCCCCTCCACCATATTCCACCTCGGTAATATCATAGCGGTGCTTAGGCGAAGCCCTGCGTTGGTAGCATCATCAACACTGTCATCACGCCGTCGTGCTGACGGAACTCTCCCGCAAAGCTCTGCTGGATCGGAGTTCATGGGACGTCATCGAGCTGAACGTGTGCTGAACTCGGACGTGCCGTATGTTCGGTACTTGGATCGGTCAGATCGTGAAGACGTACGACTACATCAATCGCGTTGTGCTAACACTTCTGCTTTCTGTCTACGAGGGTACGTGGACAACACTCTCCCCTCTTGTTGCTATGCATCACCATGATCTTGCGTGTGCGTAGGAATTTTTTTTGAAATTACTACGTTCCCCAACATTTTTATACTTGGACCTTTTGAAAGTCCCAACCATGTCAAGTCCCCAGACTGCAAACGGCCAAGTAATTCGAATCATCCTCAATTCTTGAGCCGGCACGTGAGCTCTTCGTGAAAACTTCTGACAACCATCACATTTACTGACCAAATCCTCCGCATCAACGTGAGCCATCAACCAATAAAATCCATGACGAAAAGCTTTAGCCACCAGGGCTTTTGAACCGGCGTGATGGCCGCAATCTCCTTCATGAATCTCGTGAAGAATCTCTTGACCTTCCTCTGGAGAAACACAACGCTGAAACGCCCTAGTGACACTGCGATGATGTAACTCGTCGTTGGCAATTGTCATTGACTTAGACCGCCAGGTTATCTGCCTGGACAAGGTTTCATCCTCAGGTAACTCACTTCGGGTCATATAAGCCAAATATGGCAATGTCCAATTTGGGATGACGTGAAGAGCCGCCACCAATTGTGCTTCCGGGTCCGGAACAGCCAGATCTTCCTCTGTAGGCAACTTGACAGAAGGGTTATGCAGAACATCCAAAAAAGTGTTCGGTGGCACCGGCTTACGCTGAGAAGCCAACCGGCTTAAAGCATCAGTCGCCTCATTCTTTCTGCGATCAATGTGCTCCACTTGATAACCCTTGAAGTATCCAGCAACAGCATCAACTTCACGGCGATGAGCCGCCATGAGGGGATCCTTGGAATTGCACTTGCTTGAAACTTGTTGAGCCACCAAATCGGAGTCGCCAAAGCATCTCACCCGGCTTAAGTTCATCTCCTTATCCATCCGAAAACCATGGAGCAAGGCCTCATACTCAGCTGCATTGTTAGTACAAAGAAACATCAACCTTAGCACATAACAGAATTTGTCACCTCGAGGGGAAGCTAAAATGACTCCAGCCCCCGAGCCCTCCAATTGCCTGGATCCATCCAAGTGAATAGTCAAATATGTATTGTCCTGCTTCTCTTCAGGCATCTGCAGCTCTGTCCAATCGTTGATGAAATCGACCACTGCTTGAGACTTGATAGCAGTGTGTGGCACATACTTTAAACCATGAGGCCCAAGCTCAATGGCCCACTTGGCGACTCGTCCTGTGGCTTCTCTGTTCTGGATGATATCTCCTAAAGGAGCAGAACTGACCACAGTGATGGGATGACCCAGAAAATATTGTTTAAGCTTCCAGCTAGCCATGAACACCCCATAAACAACCTTCTGCCAATGTGGATATCTCTGCTTGGACTCAATAAGCACCTCACTGATGTAATAAACCGGCCCTTGAACCGGATATTCTTTGCCAGCCTCCTTGCGCTCCACCACATTGGCCAGCTGACAGCACATGTGTTAGTAGCCACATAAAACAATAATGGCTCCTTAACAATGGAGCAGTGAGAACTGGCGGCTCAGCTAGCTGCCTCTTCAAATTTTCAAATGCATCGTTAGCAGCATCGCTTCAGACAAAGTCATATGTTTTCTTCATCATCTGATACAGCGGTATGGCCTTCTCACCTAACTGGCTTATGAACCAGCTTAAGGCAGCAATATGACCTGCCAAACGCTGAACATCAATGATACACGCTGGCTTAGCCAAGGAGGTGATGGCCTTGATCTTTTCCGGGTTAGCCTCAATGCCTCTGTTAGAAACCAGAAAACCCAAAAGCTTGCCCGCCGGCACACCAAAAACGCACTTGGCCGGGTTAAGCATCATCTTGTAGACCTAGAGATTATCAAAGGTTTCCTTCAGATCATCTATCAAGGTCTCCTTCTCTCTGGACTTCACCACAATGTCGTCTACGTAAGCATGAACATTGCGCCCAATCTAATTGTGAAGACAGTTCTGCACACATCGCTGATAAGTTGCATGGGCACTCTTAAGCCCAAAAGGCATAGACACATAAAAGAAGGCTCCAAAAGGAGTAATAAAAGTTGTCTTCTCCTGGTCCTTAACTGCCATCTTGATCTGATGATAACCAGAATAAGCGTCCAAAAAGCTTAAACGCTAACAACCCGCCGTAGCATCAATGATTTTATCAATACGAGGGAGAGCAAAAGGATCAGCCAGACAAGCCTTGTTTCTTTTTTAGTACTAGCATCGGGTTATCCAACCACTCAGGATGAAACACTTCAATGATGAACCCAGCTGCCAAGAGCCAGGCCACTTCCTCACTAATGGCCTTACGCCTCTCCTCATTAAACCGTCGAAGAAACTGTTTGACCGGCTTAAATTTGGGATCAATATTGAGAGTGTGCTCAGCGAGTTCTCTCGGTACACCCGGCATGTCAGAAGGTTTCCATGCAAAGATGTCCCGGTTCTCAGGGATGAACTCGATGAACGCGCTTTTCCTATTTGGGATCCAGATTAGCACTGATACTAAACTGCTTGGATGAGTCGCCAGGAACAAAATCAACAAGCTTGGTCTCATCAGCTGATTTAAATTTCATCACCGGGTCATGCTCCATGGTTGGCTTCTTTAAAGATGTCATATCAGCCGGATCAACATTATCCTTGTAAAACTTCAACTCTTCCGCTGCACAAACCGACTCAGCATAAGCCGCGTCACCTTCTTCGCACTCTAAGGCTACCTTCCGACTACCATGAACCGTGATGGTCCCCTTGTAACCCGGCATCTTGAGCTGTAGATAAACATAACACAGTCGCGCCATGAACTTGGCATAAGCCGGCGTCCAAACAGAGCATGATACGGGCTCTTGATCTTGACCACTTCAAAAGTTAACTTCTCAGCCCTGGAATCGTGCTCATCTCCAAAGGCTACTTCTAGTTCGATCTTGCCAACTGGATACACCGACTTACCAGGAACCACACCATGGAAAATAGTATTGGACTGCTTAAGATTCTTATCAGTTAACCCCATGCGACGGAAGGTTTTATAATAAAGGATATTAATGTTGCTACCTCCATCCATGAGTACCTTAGTAAATTTGTATCCACAACTTGAGGTGCCACCACCAAAGCCAAGTGACCCGAGTTATCAACCCGGGGCGGGAAATCTGCCCGACTCCACATAATGGGTTGCTCAGACCATCACAAGTACTGGGGAACTGCCAGCTCAATGGCGTTCACTGCCCTCTTGTGAAGCTTCTGGTCCTGTTTGCACAAGCTTGTGGTGAAAACGTGATACTGCCCACTGCTCAACTGCTTTGGATGACTTCGATACCCAGATTGCTGCTGCTGCTGACCCCCTTGGCCGGATTGCTGGTTGCCTTGATTATATCCATCCTGATTATTTTGGTGGCCCTGAAAGCCGGAATTAGAGCCTCCACCTCCATAACCCGGACCATGAAAACCGCCGCAGCCTGAGCTGCCGCTCGGCCCATGATTGTTGTCAAACATGTTAGAATTCTTGAAAGCCTTCATAATTGTACAATCCTTCCACAGGTGAGTGGTCGGCTTCTCCCGAGTGCCATGCCTTGTACAGGGCTCATTTAACAATTGCTCAAGAGTGGGACCTGACCCGCCAGAACGAGGAGGCGGCCTCCCCTTTCGTCGTTGATTGTTGCCCTACGCATTGGTGTTAGCCACAAACTCCGAGCTACTATCAGCCTTACGCTTGTTATTACCCCCTTGACTCGCCGGGTTATGCTGCGGGCCCTTCGCGTTGTCGTTCTTCTTTCCCTTCCCTGTCTTCTCATCGTCGGACTCGGTATCCTTGGTACTATCAGAGTCGGCATACTTGACTAGAGCCGCCATCAGTTGGCCCATGTCATTACAATCGCGCTTGAACCGCCCCAGCTTCTGTTTCAGAGGCTCAAAACGTCAATTTTTCTCCAACATTAAGACTGCAGAGCCAGCGTCCATCTTATCGGATGAATGCATTATGGCCTTGACCCGGCGCACCCAATGGGTCATGGATTCACCCTCCTCTTGCTTGCAATTAGTCAAGTCCACAATCGACATGGGCTGCTTGCATGTATCCTTAAAGTTCTGAATAAACCGGTCCTTTAACTCTGCCCATGAACCGATGGAATTAGGTGGTAGCCCCTACAACCAAGTACAGGCCATTCCATCCAGCATCATGGTAAAGTACTTGGCCATTGCAGCATCACTGACTTCCAATAGTTCCATGGCCATCTTGTAGCTTTTGATCCATGACCCAGGTTGTAAGTCGGCCGTGTAATTAGGCACCTTTCGAGGTCCCTTGAAATCCTTGGGCAAACACTCGTTACGCAGAGCCGGTACCAAACAAGGTACTCCCCCAGTCCTAGAGGTTACTCCTGCCTCAATTGAAGTCATCAGATAAACTGGAAGGGGCTGATAAACCGCCTGTTGAGCCGCCCGCTCAGCTTCCTGACGCAATCTATCCTGATCAACAAAATTAAGAGCTCCATCACGCGCCAGGTCATGCCCGCACGGTTGGTCATACCGTCGAGCGTTGCTTGAAATGGCTGGTGAGTCCATGTGCCTGCTATAGCTCCGGCTTGGGCGAGGGGTGGAATGAATCCTGTCTCTACTATAAGAATATGCCTCCTACTATGTCAGAGCTGTCTGAAGAAGTTCTCTGACCCTTCGTGTTTCAACCGTCGTTGGAGAGTCGCCATCCACTAGGAGAGCCGCAAATCGTGCCACTGCAGCAATCATGTTCTCCAAAGGGGTAGAATAATGACTTGGTGGTACTGGTACATGCCGAGGCGGAGCATTATGCTGACGATGGGGTTCCGTCACACGTGGTTGAATCGGCGTCCCAGCCCCGGGCCCCGCGGCCCGGTTTACCTCCGGCGGGTTACTGGGTCCTGCACCGGGCGTGCGAAAAAGGTTTCTAGGCTCATAAACCGTAGGCAGACGTGACTGGTGCCTTCTCCTCATGATTTCATTTGATGCATTCTGATCCATCATAAGCTGAAAAGCCTCGGATTGAATCCGCTGGGCCTGAGCATCCAGAGCCGCCCGCTCCGCAGCCATCCTGACGTCCTCTGCCGCCAAGTCCTCCTTGGCCTATACTACCTCCTCACATAGCTGCACTACTTCCGCATCATGTTGAGCTTGATCCGCCGGATTAACCATGGCGGTTAACAGAGCTATCATCTTATCCATTAAAACCATCAGGACCTGAGCCGGCGGGCGTGCAGGGCCTCCTGCCCCGGCTGCCATCACCGCTGCTGAACCGGAAGTCATTGCTGCCGCAGCCGTAGAATTCTACCCTGGTTGTGTGCCAGCCATGAAGATCCTGACTCTGTTCGCCGGCTCAAAGGAGTCTGGAATACTGTTGCCATCGGAACAGGCCCCAAGCCCGCCATCTTGCAGTTGATACAACGAATCCGTCTCACCCATGGACGACTCACCATCAGAGTAGATGGTCGTCTCACCGCCAGACACAGATCCTTCAGAAAATTCCCTTCCATGGATGCATCCCACGAAGGCACGCTTCACGGCGGGCTGAACTCGGGCGCGTCTCGCACGCTGAGCCGTCTCAACGATGTCGGTGCAGATGTTCGGCTCAGGGCCTGGCTCGCCGATCTTGCCGATGAAAACGTGGATTCACCGAAGGGGACCCGGTACTCATACTCTATTGAGTCGGCGTCGGGGACCCAGCCTGCGTCGTCGATGTAGAGCTTGCCGCGACGACTCTTGGTCATCCGGCCCACAGCGTATCCTTTGAGCCCTTCGAAGCTGCCCTTCAAGAACTCAAATCCACCGTGCGCTGGCCCCACAGTGGGTGCCAACTGTCGTGGAAACGTCACGGCAGATGTCCTAGCAAAGGGACTTAGTCGTGGAGCCATCGCAACTAGGAAGGTTAAAGGGGTTAAAACGGGACAAAGGACACATGAGTTTATACTGGTTCGGCCCCTTGCGGTGAAGGTAAAGGCCTAATCCAGTTTGAGGTGGTATTGCTTATGTCTCGATTATCAGGGAGCGAAATCCGCTTGACCTAGTTCTCGATTTGATGTTATTTGTCCTGAACCGCCGTCGGGTCGTCCCTTTATATACAGAGGTTGACGCCCAGCGGCTCACAGAGTCCCGGCCGGCTCATAAACAGTGTTCGGCTCGGTGACTATCTATTCATGTCTTACAATACAAGTCATATATATATATGGTGGTTTATCTCTACGGGCCTTAAGTCGCCTTCGGGCCTTGGGCCCTTAACTGAACCACCATCTTCAAGTGTCTTCTTGGGCTTCATATTATGAGTCGCCTATAGGTATAACCCGGCCCCTCCTGGGCGAGTCATACCTAGTAGTTATATCCCCAATAGTTGTGGTTTGAAATCCGACCATTAACCACGTGTCTTGTGTACGTTGGTGAGTGTGCTCCCAATGGTCATACCAGCCCCTTTGCTCGCTGGCTATAAATAGCCCCCTATCTCAACCATTTGTGGTTGGCTGATCCACGTGGTTTGAAAATCGTTGTCTGAGCAACCCTCCTTGCACCGATTTTGAGGTAAACCCTAGGTGAGGAAAACACCCAGACCCTAAAATGAACTGTGATTGAGCATCACCAAAGAACTTGATTGAAGTCTAACTTGCACCTGTTACTCTTGAGGACTATGCATCCTCTAAACTGCCAGAGTCGTTCAAGAGCATCCAAAGTGTGGGTTCACCGAAGACAAGTCTTTAATTACTGGTTCGAATAACACCTCAAGCTCTACCACGAGTAATTGAGCGAGTTCCAAGGAACTTTGTTCTAGGAGAACAAGGCGGAGACTTGTGAGTATTCAGAGTTGTGGCTCGGCCTCTCCAAACCTATACTTAAAAATGTGCCGATGGTTTGATCTGGGATACACGAATCAATGTGTCTTCGTCGAGCATCGGGTTCTAATTCTTGCTCAACTTTACTTTCTGTAATCTGCTGAGTTCCCAAGAATTTCCGCTTTCTTCCTTCTCTCGGATTATCACAATGACTTCCGAGTACTTTCATTATGTTCCATTACCTAGATTTTTGCTAACTATTGTACTATGTTTACTCTTTGAAGACTTTGTTACTGCTTGCTATTAGATTTATTACTCGCATCGAAAGCATGTTTGTCTTCTGTTCATGTGATAGCATGTTTGTTTTTGTGCTGTTCACTTTGTACTTCTGTTGCTTGCCCCTTAGTTTATCTAGTTCTTCTTCTAGATCTCCTCTGAACTGATTATTCTTCTTTTTACCAAAGTATTTCGTATTTTAGAAGAAAATGTTAAAATCTCCCATTTTGCCTCCATCTGGTTGATACAATTGATCCTACACTATTCTTGTTCACTACGCAAACACTTTTGCTAAGTTCCTACTTAGAAAAAAAATCATATGGTATAATAAAAATAAATACCAGTTTTCTCAGTTAAAATATAAAATTTCTGCCTTTTTCTTTGAAAATGGAAATGTACTCGGTCTTGCATGCATAAGCTTGCCACATGTGCCTTCCTGTTTAGTCAATGTTGGCTACCGATCAAATAAAAAGGCCTCTTCACTGAGCAGGGCATTTTGAAGACCGAGCTCCCTAAAGGTCTTAATTTTGAAAAGATCAATATTTAAACATTTCAATTTCAAAAAAAAAACTGAAAAAAATACACATGTATATAAGGATGTAATGTGTACAAGTAAAATTTTAAGATGAAATACCTTGAACTATGAGCTGCACAAAAAAGCAAAATCATGGACTTTGAGGATGAACAGTGTTGAGTAGCGTGTTTAGAAAATATGAGATAGACTAGGAATTATTCCAGCTTGTCTTGTACTCCAAGTTGATCATGTACTCCTATATATATGCCCACGAGGCTCAAGCAATACAACGACGATTTCACCAATCCCTCTCTTTCCCTTCTAACAAACAGTACATATGCTAAAAAAATCACATATTTGTTTTTTTTTATTTTTGCAGCTCCCGTTTTAATGAATGTCGACCTGAAGATTTACACACGTGTACGCTATGTCTCTAGGTATATGTGTATTTTTTTCAAAACAAAATAGATTTTCAAATTAAGGCCTCCATGGAGCTCTGCCTCCATTTGGCATTTTCGCTCTTCACTGACTGAATTAGATTTTTCATTTTGAGAAAAAAATAGGATAATGTTGTGATGCACACTGGCCCTTCATTTTTTGCTCCGAGTCACACGTAAGAGAATAGACTGATTGGCAAAAAAAGAAGTAAGAGAATAGACTGGGACTGGACAATGCTTTTAGCTCAGGATCAAACTAGTGGGGAACTAAAGTGTCACACTGTGGAGGTTCATTGTCTGCACAACACAAGTGTGAAGTGCACTTCAGTGTGGTAAATTTTGCAGCTCCTTTCATGGAAACTGGAAGATTAAACTGAAAGCACGTAAGTCGCCGCTGCACAATAGCCCTCGTGACGCCCGCCTGATTACGGCCAATGCGAAGCGTGGTCAAAAGACATCCGATGCTAGACGATGATCTCTGAAGATTTAGATCCAGGCCCCTCCAAGCCTGCCTCTAGATGTAGAGACAATCAATACGTACCATGCAGGAAGCGATAAAAGTGCAGGTGAAACGCACCTAATAAAGGGAACTATAATCGCACTGTATCACAACCTAACACATCAGCAATACGCACACACCCTGTAGCCCTCGCTGGCAAATTGCAAGCGTGGCTGCAATGTTGTGGAACAGTCGGTGTCGACGCAAATCGGGACGCTTTCCGAGTGTAAAACGGAGGCAGACAGCTGAATGACAAGGGCGAGCATGCAGAGCGATGCCCCAGCTGCCCGTTCCCGGAACGCCAACGCTATGCCACGCATCTTCATCTTTGTGGCGCGAACGAACGTGTGATGACCATCCCTCGGCTCAGCGATCCCACTACCAATGGCTTCCACGAGTTATGAAGAAGCAGGACAGGGCACTGTATCCCTCCTATAGCTCACTGCAGCTACGGCATGTGTGGCGCCTTTGCAACATGATTGTTGACCAACCCCTCGGCGTAACCCCACCTCATGATCAATGGGAGAATTTTCGCCAGTACGGTTCGGATCACGGCATGGCGCCGTTCGGACTGTCGAATTCGGTACCGATTTACTGTGAAAGTATAAGATGCATGCAGTGCTCACTTGACAAACACACAGTCTATGATATCCTCTTGTTTTCTTTGTATAAGATTGATGGAGTGTGCACTCAACAGCGGCGGCGTATGGTAATTTCCGAAGTTCCATTTGATGCCTTGCCCGAAAAAAGAAAGAGAGGAAGAAAGAAATAGGGGAGAAAAGGTTGTGAGAGTGTGTGGTTCACGGGGTGGCCAGTGTATGCCCTAACAAGAGCCATCAAATCAGTCAAGTGCTTGACACAGGGCATGGCGCCTGACAAGTAACGCTCAACCTTCTCCCCCCGGCCAACACCTGCCATGGGCAGCGGACATGAGCACCCGCCACTGTCCGGCGACCACATACGAGCAGAGCTCCCCTGTAAAACGACGGTCAGTGCACGCAGGGGGACACATGCGTCACCTCGCCACTACGCTTATCCTGCTAACTTCCTCGCCCTCCTCGTCTTTACAGAGGGGAATGCACATGGAAAAGGCAGAATTATTGGGGCATCAAGCCTGATGATGATCCTTTTCTTTCTTACGGCCATTGGGCCTGTGACTGATGGATTCCTCACCAAGCAGCAAAGGTGGCAGCCAGCAGCGGTGCATGGGGTTCGGTCGCGGTGACAGGGAAAAGGGGGAGAGATAGGGAGAGATCTGCCTAGAAAATAACAGCCGTCGCATCAGGAAAGTTGTGGGGGATGGGATCTTCTTCCCCGTCTTGGCAGGTTGGAGGATGATGAAAGCTGCTGACTGACTTGCCCCGCCCAATTATTTGAATGGGTCGGGAGATGACTAGGGATGGCACCCGCCGGGTTTGGGTACGGGTGGAGCCACCCCATACCCTTACCCGTGACCCCAAACCTTACCCATCACCCGTACCCATACCCGTCAACGGGTACAATTTTTCCCCATACCCATCACCCGTCAGGGTAAATGGATACCCGCGGGTAAAATTACCCATATTTGCAACACATCAATTTGAGCATTACATAGTCACAAACAATAACTTATAATAATAATAATTTATAAAAAACAAAACTTCATTTGAATTTACACACAAGAACAACACTTCATTCGAACAGTTGCACTCTAAAACATTTGGATTTACACACAAGAATCCCTACAAGAACGCTCATGTGATAAATAACACTGCTATTTTTTTAGAATTTCTGAAGCTAAATGAACAACTCGTCACTCTTGCTGCAGCAAAAGAATTCACGGTTCAGATAATCACTTTACACACGGAGTGCTCGTAGTTGTATCTCTGTGCAAAATAATGAATTACCAAAAAGAGGTGGATGCTGTGGTAACAATCGTTGAACACAAATAGTGCTCGTCACCATTTTGCTGCAGCAATAACCACGACATGATCCCTCTTTCTAAAACTTCATGGTTCAGTTCAGACTTAAGAAGCTCGCAATGACACACAGAAAGTCGTATTCATCACATCATCTATATACATCACGTCTACTCAGCAGAAATCAATGCTCATCTACATGAATGCATCACAGCATCTTGTACAGCAAATATCTCCAAACTATAAGATCGGTGCTCGTAATCGTAAAATCATAAAGAAAATCGATACTCTCCTAGCTGAAATAGCCATGCTCCTGTTCTTGTGCTTTGCGGCAGCAGATCGACCATTGCTAAGTAGGCTAGGGCGTACCTGCTTCACGGACGTCTTGGACATAGTGTTGCGATGGTGTTGCACCTTGGACCCTGGAGCATGAGGTGGAAGACCTTGACGTCAGCCGGGGAGTTGGCTCTTTCCTGGCGCGCGAGGAGGAAGGCACCATACAACGATAGGGTTGGGCTTGGGCTCGGTGTTGGCGTGTTGTGCTCCTCGCTGTGGTGGTCGCCGAGCTGCAGATCCTTGCGGTTCCCATCCACACGCGAGCTATCATCGTCCTGTGGGTCCATGGTGGTGGCGCGAGGCAGCAAGCGGCTGGAGTCGCTGGCGTTGGCGGCCGGCAGCGAGAGCCGAGAGCCCAAGAAGATGAGATCAATCTATTCTGCTGGGCGTTGGCTGCTACAAGCATGCGACTTAATTTTGGACGTCAATCACGCAATCACGTTGATATATAACCATAAAAGGAACGAGGCAATTCTGGACATCAATTACCTAGACACACGTACTATCATGTTTGGGATTCTGGACGTGGGATAGCTGCGGGATTTATGTCCACATAATGATACAATACAATTAATATGTGGATTTATAATATTTTAGGCCTATTTATCCAATTATACGTGGGTACATGGGTACACGGGTATGGGTTATACTAAACCATACCCGTACCCACCAAACCCGATGGGTTTCAAATTTTCCTATTTATGTACCCATGGGTATTTTTGTGATCCAAACCCTTGCCCTAATAGGGTTTTTACCCGCCGGGTACGCGGGTAATGGGTACCCATTGCCATCCCTAGAGATGACCGGTTGACTGGGTTCAGGGGTAGGTGGTGTCCATGCACAGGTTCAGGGACTAGACTAAAACCCACATGCACTTGGCCAACCTACCATGGTAGGCTTTTTTTTTCTTGTTCATTCACTTTATACCGAGGCACCCAGCATGTTCTTTTTTTCTTTCAGTTAAGTTACTATGTGGTTACTCGGTGAGCTGGAAATGAAGCTATCAATCTCTTCTCATTAGGCACAAAGTCAATACACTAAATTTGAGGATGCAACTATTCATGACACCTGAAAGATGACCCTTCTGTTCCGTTTAGTCCCACATTGATTGTGGCAAGAGACAAAACACTACTTATAAGGCGGAGGTGTTCCCTTGAGCCTTGTTGGTGGGCCGAGACACTCATTTAGCAGGCCCATCACACATGTGGGTCGGAGACCCTAATTTAGGGTCATAATTGGTGGGCTGAAAACACTGGTGTTACCAGCTCCATGGTGATCAATGTGTGAGGCTTAGCGAACCCGGGATTGCATAACA